>NW_020956252.1:161000-177559 GCF_003031625.1 Empidonax traillii | reverse complement strand
AAAAAAAAAACAAAAACAAAAACAAACAAATCAAAACCTTTCATCTGTGGCTCCTAATTTCTGCTTGCTTTTTTAAAAAAAAAAAAAAACAACAAACAACTAAAAGAATGGAAAAACAAAGCAACCAAAGCATCTTTTCCCCCTGCCTGGAGCTGATTTATCCAGGAAGGAGTCGGCATTTTTCCCCATTGTTTGCTTTGCTCCTACTTTTCTTTCTATCTTTAAATCCTCCCATCAAGCCTGTTGCTAGGAGCCCCGTTACTTGGTTACATCCCAGCTTCCCAGGACCCATCCAGCTGTATCCAAGATTTATTCCCTGTTTTCTTCCCCCAGCGCACAAAGGCAGAGCGGGGAAAGAGCAGCAGGAAAAACAAAACGTGAGGATAAGGGAGTTGTTTCTTTTTAAAGACGTGAGGTGAGTGAACCCGATGTTTTTGGTCAGTGTTTTTCCCCCATTCCATGAGCTGAGGTTTGGCTGCCCCTCCCCTGCTTCCAGCAGAAATCCTTCCTGAAGATCCAGAAGCTCCAAAGTGCTGCCCTGGGGAGCTGGAGGTGGTTGGGTTTTCAGGGCACAACAAAACCCTCTTGCAAAGCATTTCCTGAGCTCTGCCAAGCAGGAGGATTAGATTTTATTTTATTTTATTTTAAGTAATTACTTGAATAAATATCTCCTTTCCAAACTTGCAGGGCCCAGGGCAAGGATCTGAAACTTTAGTGTGGAAATGAATATAAACTCTTCTGCAGCCTGACAGAAGGGTTGAACCCACAGCAGGATTGAACCTGCAGCAGAATTAAACCCATTTAACCAGCTGCTAATTACCCACAAACACTCTCCCTTCCACTCCTCCCCAGTTCCTGGGGTTTCTGGGAGTGCTGGCTCAGGCAGCACAGTCTGGGGGGGCAACAGGCTTCAAAGCTGTCTTTAAAAAAACCAACACTGAGGATTTTCAAATCTTTTAAAGTTTTTAGTGGCTTGTGTTTGGTGGCTGAGGCAGGAGAGGAGAGCACAAGGCTCGTCCCAGAGGTGAGGGAAGTGAGGAACTGGGGTTTTTAGGGATGGGAAATGTTCAGTGTTGCTCCTGATCTGGGTAAGAGGGTCCAGCTGCCGCAGCCAGTGAGATCTGCTCCTCTGTTGTGGAGCTTTGCCCTCTTTCCATGAGATTTCCCTGAAGAAAAGTTGGCTGCCCTTTGTCTTCTTCCAAGAAAACCTTCAGAGGCCCAGGAGTCCAAAGGTGTTTTGGCTGTGACCTCCCTCCTTCCCCATACCCAGCTCCCAGAGCACATGGGGATAACAGCTGCTATTCCCAGAGCAACAGGGATCACTCACCAGTACAAACCAGTGCGAACCACTGCTTGCAATGTGTTTGTGCTGCCAAAGCCACGTCCATCTGCCTTCCCTGCCTTGGGAATCACCGACCCTCCACAGCTCCAAACGGGGCAGCTGTGGAGGAAAGGAGAGGCAACGGCCTCGAGTTGTGCCAGGGGAGGTTCAGGTTGGGTATTAGGGAAAATTTCTCCATGGAGAGGGTTGTCCAACCCTGGCACAGCTGCCCAGGGCAGGAGTGGAGTCCCCATCCCTGGAGGGGTTTAAAAGCACTTTTAAATGTGGCACTTGGGGACGTGGGACAGTGGTGGCCTTGGCAGTTAGACTTGATGATCTTAAAGATCTTTTCCAGCCTGAGCTATTTCATGATTCCAATTCCCTTCTCCAGCCCACAATTGCTCTGGGCTTCCTTCTTCCAGCCCAGTTGAGGCTGGGGAGTCTGGGCTGCCCAAAACTGCTGGCTGGTGACAAGAGGCAGGAGTTGTCCCCAGCCAACCTTGCTCTGAGGTGACACACCTTGAGCAATCGGCCTTCCCTTCCTGTTTAGCCCTCCTGGAGCACCAGGCTTGTCCAGTCAGCAGGATGATGACCCGGGCACTGTCAATCCCTAAATAATTACCTGCTGCTGAGTGTGTTTCCCAGGATTGCTGTTTCTGGAAACAGGGTCTCGGGTTTGTCCTCCAGGAAGTTTTGCCTCTCCCTTGCCACCCTTTTTCTGTGAATATTGTGACGAGCCTGGCTGGGAATTAGCAGTGTGGAAAACCTTCCTGCGGTTGTATTTCCTGGAGGAATGAGCTCAGAGTGGGACAGAAGGAGAAGTGCTCTGAGTGAGGGTGGTGGGAAAAGGACTTGAGGTGGACTTGGTGTGTCCAGGGAAGGAAAGGGAGCTGGGGAAGGGGCTGGAGCAGCTGAGGGAGCTGGGGGGGCTCAGCCTGGAGAAAAGGAGGCTCAGGGGGGACCTTCTGGCTCTGCAACTCCCTGACAGGAGGGGGGAGCTGGGGGGGAATGTCGGGCTCTGCTCTGAGGGAACAAGGGACAGCAGGAGAGGGAATGGCCTCCAGGGGAGGGGCAGGTTGGATATTAGGGAAAATTTCTCCATGGAAAGGGCTGTCCAGCCCTGGCACAGCTGCCCAGGGCAGTGGTGGAGTCCATGTGGATGTGGCACTTGGAGACATGGGTTAGTGCCCACCCAGCCCTGCTAAGCCCCTCCTGCCCCTGCTGAGCACACAGGGATAAATATCCTCCTGGCACGGCCCTCCGTGTCTTCTGATGGGATATTTTTGTATTAAATACTTGGCAGCATCTCCAGCTGGATCATGGCCTGACACCCTGCCCCAGCCCTGGGGTCCCCAGGTTCATCTCAGCCTGTCCCCCTCACAGCCAGAGCTTTTTAGGGGGGGAGAAGAAAGGGGGAAAAAAAGGCAGCCCCCCTTCCCCCCCCGCTTTGTTTACACTGTGTTACCTTCAGTGCTGCAGAGGAAGAGATGGATTTTCCACTCCAGGCTGACGTGTTCAGCCAGAGCAAACACAGAGCTGCGGCTTCAGGGGGAATCACAGAATCATCCTGGAATGGTTTGGGTTGGAAGGGACCCTAAAGTTCCACCCCCTGCCATGGGTAGGGACACCTTCCACCAGCCCAGGTCATTCCAAGCCCTGTCCAACCTGGCTTTGGACACTTGCAGGGATGGGGCAGCCACAGCTTCTCTGTGTCCAGGGCCAAAGGAGCTGCTGCTGGAGCTGGATGGAGGTGGCAGAGGCTGCAGGAGCCCCTCCAGCCCCAGGGCAGTGCAGGGCTGGGTCCCCCCTAGAGCAGCTGCAATGAAACCCCCAAACTACCTCTGAAGTGACACAGGTGGCAGAACAGGAGCAGAAACCCAGGGGTGGCCAGAGCCACACAGACCCCACGCCCTCGGTGCAAAACACCCTCGAAGAACACCCTGGTGTTTGCAAAACACCCTAAAAATAGCCCCGGGAAGGGGACAAGGACGAGGAGCAGTGACCAGGGACATCTGAAACTGGGATGTGCTCCCTCCCCGCAGGGGCTGCTGTGGTTGTGCTGGCCACGGGGCCCTGACACGTTCCCTTTGTTGGCAGGAGCTGGGGCAGAGCTGGAGGAGGCTGTTGCCAGGCAAAGCCGGAGTTGTTTGTGCAGCAATTCCCATTTGCTGGACTTTGCCGTGTCGGGCTGTCAGGCAGCACCAGAGTGGCAGCAGTGCTGTGTCTGGGGCTGCCCCTGCTTGTGGGGGTGGATTTTTTTCTCCCTGTCTTTCAATTTTTTTTCTTTATGTTTCTTGTTTTTCTCCTTTTCACCTTTTTTTTTTTCTTTTTTTTTTTAAAGCCATGTTGGAGCAACCTGGGCTAGTGGAAGATGTGGGATAAAATGAGCTGTAAGATCCCTTCCAACCCAAACCATTCTGGGATTCTATGACTCTTTCACTGAGCTTGGAGTTTATCCAAAAGGACAGGAGCTGGGCTGGGACCTTCCAGAGGCTGGGAAGGGAAAGCTGCTCAATTCTTGGGGCTCCTCTGCATGGGGTTGATCAAACTGTTCCATGGCAGGGAGCACTGAGGTGGCTGGAGGGGGATTTGTTCCCTGGTGTGCAGAGGTGGGAATTTTGGGGTTGTCCTGTGCAGAGCCAGGAGTTGGACTTCACAACCCTGGTGGGTCCCTCCCAATTCAGGGTATTCTGTGATTCTGTGACAGGGCATAGAACCTGCCTGGGAAGGTGTGCAGGGTCCTCCTGCTCCATTTCACAGAATCTCAGAATCGTTTGGGATAGAAGGGACTTTAAAGCCCATCTTGTTCCACCTCCTGCCATGGGCAGGGACACCTTCCACCAGCCCAGGATGCTCCAAGCCCCGTCCAACCTGGTCTTGGACACTTCCAAGGATCCAGGGGCAGGCATAGCTTCTCTGGGCAACCTGTGCCGGGGCCTGCCCACCCTCACAGGGAATTCCTTCCCAATATCCCATCTATCCCTGCCCTCTGGCAGTGGGAAGCCATTCCCTGTGTCCTGTCCCTCCATGCCTTGTCCCCAGTCCCTCTCCAGCTCTCCTGGAGCCCCTTTAGGCCCTGCAAGGGGCTCTCAGGTCTCCCTGGAGTTTCTCTTCTCCAGGTGAACCCCCCCAGCTCTCCCAGCCTGGCTCCAGAGCAGAGGGGCTCCAGCCCTGGGAGCATCTCCATGGCCTCCTCTGGAATCGTTCCAGCAGCTCCGGGTCAATCTGATGCCGGTCCACGGGGCCGGAGACAGCTCTGCAGGTGTGAGCTCCGCTCTCTCTGGGCGGAGCAGAGGGGATTTCCACCAGTTTTCTTTTCCCTTTGCCCGCAGGAGACAATTCCAGGACTCCCGGCTGTCCCGCGGGCGGGGGAAGCTCCCGCTGGCGGCTGCGGGTTGACCTGATGCCTGTGCCTTGACCCCGCCCCTACGCTGCCATTGGCCCGCCGGACTTCCCTGGTCACGCCCCCGCGTTCCCATTGGTGGAGGCCGCCAGGGGGCGTGTCCATCACCCGCCCTATGTAAGCGGGGCGGGCGCGGGGTCCGGGGGTCGCTGCACAGCCCGGGGGTGTCCGGGGGGGATTTTGGGGGTTTTTTTGGGGGTCTCCAGGGGTCTCCCCACCGCCCACCCCCGCCGCGATGCTCGTGGCCGGCTCTCCGTGTCCCCTGGAGGAGCATCGGGTCCGCGGGACCAGGCGGGGCGGGCAGGTAAGGAAGAGCTCCCGTGGGGATACCCGGGGGGGGGGGGGGCAGCCCACCCGGGAGGGGCTGGGGGTGTCCCCCTGAGCATCGCTGCTGTCCCCCCTCCCCGCCCGGGGACAGTGCCCACCCCCGGCCGGCTGCAGGGAGGGGACAAGCCGGGACACGTCGAGGGACCGGCCGGGATGCGGGAGGCTGGAAATGGTGGGGGGTGGGGGGTGCTGGGAGCACCCCCAGACTCTTGGGGGAGCACTGGGGGGCCGGGCAAGGAAGTTTTGGTGTCGCCGATCCCTCCGGGAGCTGGGATGTGTGTGGGAGCAGGGCAGAGCCGGGGACAAAGGGAAACTGAGGCGGGGGGGGTGATGGGACGTGCCCGCCGGGGTGAGTGGTGGGGGGCTGGCAGGAGGATGGAGGGGCTCTGGGCGTTCTGTCCCGTTGTTTGGCTCGTGCTGCTGTTCCTGGGCCGGTTATGGGATCTCTGACGTCCCTCTTAACCCAAACATTCTGGAAGTGTCTGGCATCGCCCAGGGCTTGTGCACTTGGAGACCGGTGTGGAAAACTGGGGTGTCGGTGGAGCTTTGCACGATCTCCCTGACCCTCCCAGGCAACCAGAGCGGTCTGCAGTGTCAGTCCCACAACATCCTGAGTGTCCTGAAAAGTTGGGAATTGCCTCTATTTGCGAGAGTTATTTTCCCCTCTCCAAAAAAAAAACAAAAAAAACCCCACACACTTTTTTTCCCTGTTGCTCCTGCATTCCCCCTTCCCCCAGGTTTCCCCAGGGACAGCGGGATTGCTCTGCAGCTCGGAGGGAGTTGGTGGCCCCCCAGCCATGTCACTGCAGGATGGTCACTCCCGACACGGGCTGGAGGCTGGAAATGCCGGGATAGGGAGTGGGAGAAACCCCAGGGAACAATCAGCAGGGGGGTCACTCCAGCACTTGTCCTGGCATGAGACAAAACCTGAAATCTGGAGCAGACAGGGGTGAGGCTGGGGGTGTCAGGGATGCCCTAAACCTTGGCCAGAAACGTCTGGCAGGTACCACTGCAATTCCATGGATCTGGGGCTTTCCCACTGCCCGTGAAGGTGCCTCGGTTGCGTTCCTGTGATGGTGTTTGTTTAACCTCAGCTGAGCAGGGATGGTTTCCCCACACCTGGCACCAGCCTGGGGAGGGGGGTTTAGTGCTCAGCACACCCATCTTCCCCCTCCTGGGGGATTATCTCCTTCCCCTGGAAGACCCTCTGCCTGCCCTGTGCCAGCCTGGGAGCAGGTTGTGTGCCCTGGGCAGGGCACAGCACCCCGAGCCTCAGTTCCCCTCCAGTTTGATGGGATATCAGGAAAAAACAGCCTCTGGTTGCACCAGGGGAGGTCGGGATTGGATATCAGGAAGAATTCTTCATGGAAAGAGTTGTCCAGCCCTGGCACAGCTGCCCAGGGAAGTGGTGGGATCACTTCCCACCACAGATGTGTGGATGTGGCACTTTGGGGACGTGGATTAGTGGTGGCCTTGGCAGCGCTGGGTTGGACTCGGTGATCTTAGGGGGCTTCTCCAACCTGAACCATTCCATGACGTGATTCCCCACCAGTGGAAGCAGGAGGAGATCCCTTATCCAGAGGCGGCACGGGGAGGGTTAAACCACAGCACCCCCCGGGATTGCTTAATGCAGCAAAACACGAGGAGCCTCTGCAGGGGATGATTAAAAACACCTTCAAAGGTCACCCTGAGCTGTCACCGAAAAGCCTCGGGCTGGTTCCGGGCTCCTCGGCTCCTCCCTGCCGTCGGGGTTGGAATTCCAGCCGGCTGGAATGCTGCTGTCTGTCCCGTGGATTTGCCGTGCCGGGTTCTCGCTGTTGCTGTCCCTTCCCAGGGACGCTCTCGGAGCTTTTGGAGCAGCTCCTGTCCCCAAACGCTGAGTCAGCACGGAGCCAGCTCAGCGCCTGGAGCAGCAGGTTCCTGCCGTGCCCCTGGAGTGCTTCCGTGGTGACGCAGGGCGGGAGCATCCCACGGGAGCCGTTGGATGTGGGTGCTCCCGGCTTTGCCCTGCCCGTATCCCGGGGCCGTGTCCCGCTGCCCGGCTCGTGGGCAGCGCGTGGGCACGGTGACAGCTGCTGCCTGTCACCTCCTGCCATCCCACACCCCTTCCCTGCTCAGGAGAGGATGCCAGGCTGCACCCCCACCATCTCCTGAGGGATTTGGGTCGTGCCCTGGTGCCCCTCCCTGTGGGGTGCTTGGCCAGTTCACCCAGACTGGGTGCTGTGGGAGCCCGGCTGCCCCTCAGGGGGGTTTGGGGCAGCACCCCCCTCACCCTGCTGGGGATGGTGGTTTATTTTTGGGTCCTGGGGGCTGGCAGGGATCCAGGTGTGTCCTGGTTTTGGCTGGGATAGGGTTCATTTTCCTCTTTTGGTGGCTTTGGCTGGGCTGGGGTTCCCTGGGTGTCCCCAGGGTGGGACAGTGGGGTGAGCAGTGGGCACAGCGTGCCCTGTGTGAGTCTCCTGATCCCAGAGCAGGGAGCAGGCACTGGATGAAGTGTCCCTTGGGATGGGCTGAGGGAGCTTTGTGTCCCACACCACGGGCACAGCTGCTGCCTCCGGTTCTCTGTGGCACTGCTCCCCCCTGGCTGGGCTGGGGGGTCCATGGGATGGAGCAGGGTGTTCCTGGGCATCCCAGGGTGAGGTGAGACCCTGGATGGGCAGGTCCAGCCCCTGGGTTGGTGCTGGGATCCCACTCAAGCATCCCCTGGAGGTGCTTGGGAGTGGGTCACACCCAGGCCCTGCTGCTGGAGGGGCCTGGGGGATTTCTGCAGGGAAGGGGAAGAGGAGGGTGGTTCTTCATCAGCTGGAGAGGATTCCTGAGCACGTCCTCCGTGGCAGGATCTGTATCCAGAGGGTGGGCTGGAGGAAGCTGCTGAGTGTCCCTCCTGCTGCTGCTGCTGCTTCCATGTCCCTGTCCTGGTTTCCCCCCTGTATTTGGGGGGACGCTGCCCCAGCCCCCTTCCCTCTTTCCCAGAGCTGAGAGCACTTGAGCCCTTCTCCATGCTCATTTCTGGGTCCTCTGTAGGTGTTTTGTGGGATTATTTTGGCTCTTGGGGGTGGGTGCTGCACCCCCCGCCTGCTCTGGGCACCTCTGGGTGCTGCTGCGATTCAGGCAGAGGAAATTCCCCAAATTTGCACCCTGGTGGGATGCCCCCTGACCCAGGGGACAGAGGGTCTCTCCTGTGCCACCTGACTGGGGACAGCCAGCACCTACCTGCCTGCAGAGAGGAGGGAAATCAGGTGTTTGGAGAAAACATGGCATAGAAAACTTGCTTTTCCCTTGGGAGATGGGGCGGGGGATGAGCAGGAGAGCAGGGCAGAAAGGATCTAAACCCTGTGCTTGGAGCGTGGAAAGCCCCCTGTAAGGGGCAGGGCTCGTTTCTGAGTTAAATTTGTTACTGGATTTGGGGAGGGGGGAAAGCTGGTGATGTTCAGGGATATTTTGTGCTGGGGTGGGGTCAGAGTGACCGTGGCCGTGCTGGGCATTGCCACCCCAGTGCCCGGTGCTGCTGCCGTCCCCCCCCTCCTCCGCCCTGCGGGACCCTCGCTCCCTGTTTTTCCCTGTTTTTCCCTGGTTTTCCCTGTTTTCCCAAGGAGGGGGCGGTGTCACCGCCGGCCTGCCCCGTGTCCCGGTGTGTCACACGCACCTCCGGCAGCGGAGCAACATCCCCGCCGGGTTTCATCAGGCTCTGCCCGCCTGACGTAAGGGCTGTGGGGGCGAGGGCCAGTGGCCCCGGCGGGGTGGCTGCCTGAGTCACCCCTTCCGGTGACACCAGCGGGGACACTCGGTGGCTCCGCTGACTCCCGGCTGCTCCTTCCTCCCCAGGAGACAGGGATCAAGGTCCCCCGGGAGCTGGCGAAGGGACCCAGCGCCTTCATCCCCCTGGCAGAGGTAAGAGCAGTGGGGCTGGGCTGGGGTAGGGTGGGGGCTCCTTCCCTCCCTCCCTGCCCTGGGTGGGTGATCAGGGGGGATTCCCACGCCCCACCCCAATTCCCAGTGTCTGGTGGGGTGCTGGGGAAGGGTCAGCCAGCCCGGGGGGGGTCGTTTGGGGGGGGATTGGTGTTGTCACCCGGGTGTTTTCCTGCCCTGCCCGTGCCTCAGTTTCCCCACTCATCCAGACACAGCTGTCCATCCCTTGTCATGCAAAGGCCCTGCCCACTCCTGCCCTGCCCCTCCCAAAAAAACCCCAGCTCTGCCCCCAAATCCCCGGGGCACCCTCAGCCCTATCTCTGCTCCCACGAGGGTGTCCCAGATGGTCCCTCCCCGGGCAGAGATATCACCGTGGTGTCGTCACCACACTGGGGGGGGAGCTGAGCCTCATCTCCTGCCCTCCTCTGCCCAAATAAACAACCCAGCCCACGGGCTGAGCCACACGGGATCCAGCATGGACACCCCTGGACACCCCCAGCCCCCTGGGAATGGGAATGGGAATGGGGAGGCAGGCACCGGGAGCCACCGGCGGTGCCCGTTCCGGAGGCAGGGAGCTCCCAGCGGGGTGAGGATCTGCTGCAAGGGGATGGGTGCTGCTTGCTGGGGTTGGAGGGTGTCTCCCTTTAGGTTGTGGGGTTGAAGGAGCGAGGGGCTGCCTCTCACAGCCCTCCCCTGCTCTCTGCATCCCGCAGATCCCGTGGGAAGGAGCGGAGAGCAGCCTGCGCCAGCTCCTCATCGAGGCCTTCGTGTCGGCGGGGAGGGTGGACCACGTGGCCATGGTCATGGGGCTGCACCCCCAGTACCTCAGCAGCTTCTGGAAGACCCAGTACCTCCTGCTGCGCATGGACGGGCCCCTGCCCTACCACAAGCGCCACTACATCGCCATCATGGTGAGGAAGGGGGGGCTGGGGGTCACAGGGGGCTCTGGGGGGTCCCAGCGCTGCTGCTTGGGGGGCAGGAAGGGATTTGGGATCTCAGAGATGAGCCCCTCCCTGATCTGAGGTCCCGGGGGTTAAGGTGGGGTCCCAGCACTGCTGCAGGAAGGGATTTAGGACCCTACAGTTGGGCCCCCTCTGATCTGGGGTGTCCCAAAGGTTTATGAACCCTTTTGGAGTTGGTGCCCACCCAGGGTTCCCCCTCCCTCCAGAGCCCCTGGGGACTGGCATAGATGGGGGGGGGGGTCAGACCTCCCTGTCTGGACTCAAATCCTCAGGGAAATCCCTCCAGAAGGGATGGGAGTGGGAATTGCCTCCCTGCCTTGGCTTCTCTGAGGGTTTGTATCAGGGCTGGGGAGCCCTGGCCGGTTTTAGGGGCTGACTCCCGGCTCTCCCGCAGGCAGCAGCCCGGCACCAGTGCTCCTACCTGGTGGGACTGCACATGGGGGAGTTCCTGCAGGTGGGGGGCAACCCTGCCTGGCTGCAGGGCCTGCACTGTGCCCCCCAAAAGCTCCGCAACCTCAACGAGATCAACAAGCTGCTGGCGCACCGGCCCTGGCTCGTCACCAAGGAACACATCGAGGTGAGGGCTGGTGCTGCCAGCACAGATCACCCCCAAAACACACTGTCTGGGGGGGGGCTTGACCCTGGGGGCCACACCCTGTTTGTACCCACCCCCAAGTTTAACCCCTTGGGGGCTGAGTGACCCCCTGGGTCTGCAGGGGAGGCACATCCCAAACTCACCCCTGTGTCCCTGCCCTGGGTCTGCCCGGCTCTGGGCTGGGCTGGGGGGCTCAGTGGGGAAGCTGGGGGGTCTCTCCAACCTTCCCTGTGCCTTGCAGGCTCTGCTGAAGCCGGGGGAGGACAGCTGGTCGCTGGCAGAGCTGGTGCAGGCCCTGGTGCTCCTCACCCACTACCACTCGCTCGCCTCCTTCGTCTTCGGCTGCGGCATCAAACCCGAGGAGGAGCAGGATGGGGGGAACGGCTGCTGGGCCCCCTCCCCCCACAGTGACAGCAGCCCTGCCTCTGAGGACAGCATGGGGGGCTCTGGGGTAAGGGGGGGCTTTGCCTTGCAGGGGTGGGAGGGTGTGGTGGGGAGCTGGGTGCTTTATGGGGCTTCTCCTGGGAATCCCAGGATGGTTTGGGTTGGGAGAGACCTTAAAGCTCATCTTGTTCCACCCCCTGCCGTGGGCAGGGACACCTTCCACTAGCCCAGGTTGCCCCAGCCAGGCCTTGGATACTTCCAGGGACCCAGGGGCAGCCACAGCTTCTCTGGGCAACCTGTGCCAGGGCCTGCCCACCCTCACAGGGAACAATTTCTTCCCAATATCCCATCTATCCCTGCCCTCTGGCAGTAGGAAGCCATTCCCTGTGTCCTGTCCCTCCATCCCATGTCCAGAGTCCCTCTCCAGCTCTCCTGGAGTCCACCCTCATCCTCTGCAAGGCTTCCCCCTCCTCCCAGTCCTGGGGATGGAGCGTGGGGGCTGCTTGAGGTCTGGGCAGGACAAACCCAGAGGCAAATGCTCTTTGCAGCAGCCCTGAGGCTGCTCCAAGTGCCAGCAGAGCTGGTTTTGGGGGCCCCTCTGCTCGAGCAGGGCCAGGGTTGACCCTGCCCTGTGCTCCCCCCAGGGCAAGGACGCCATGCAGGAGGTGGAGATGCTGATGGAGAGGATGAAGCTGCTGCAGGAAAACCAGCTGGAGGAGGAGGGCGTCACACAGGAGGAGATGGAGACGCGCTTCGAGCTGGAAAAGACGGAGAGTTTGCTGGTCCCTCCCTCAGGTGAGGAGGTGCAGGGGGGCACCTGGCTGGGGAGAGGGTCCACGTGGGCCAGGGGGAGGGGGAAGAGCCAGAACCTGCCTGGGAGAGCAGGATCAGCCCCTCAGTGCAGGGCTGGCTCTGTCTGGGGTCCCACCACCTCACTGCCTGGTGGTGCCTTGCAGATATTTTGGACCCCTCCCTGCAGTCCCACGTCCGCTGCTTCGTGGAGGACCCCGAGTTCGGCTACAAGGACTTCACACGGAGGGGGGAGCAGGCACCCCCCACCTTCCATGCCCAGGTGGGTGCTCAGGGCAGAGGGAGGTGCTGGCTGGGGAACAGCTCCTGTCTTGGCGTGGGGGGACAGTTGGAGTCGTGGGAGCAGCTGGGTGGGTGAAGGGCTTGGAGCTGAGCGAGATGCTGAGAGCTGTGGGGCCAACTTAGAGGGGGAGAGACCCCACGAAATCCCACTGTCCCCCCCATCCCCCAGGATTACACGTGGGAGGACCACGGCTTCTCGCTGATCAACCGCCTGTACCCGGACGTGGGGCAGCTGCTGGACGAGAAGTTCCAGGTGGTTTATAACCTGACCTACAACACCATCGCCATGCACTGCGGGGTGGACACCTCCATGCTCCGCAGGGCCATCTGGAACTACGTCCACTGCGTCTTCGGCATCCGGTAGGTCTCCAAAACCTGGCCTGGAGATTGTTCTCTGCCTTAGGAAGAGCCTGGGAGTGGGTCCAGTGACTGGGTCTTGGTCAGGTTGTTGCCTGACTGAGGCACAGTGATGTTGTTGTGGGGCTCAGCTGAGGTCCAGAAGGACCCCAGGGGGGTGACAGTTTAGGAAGAAATTTTTATTATGAGGGAGGTGCAAAATTCTCTGTGATGAGGGAAGTGAGGCCCTGGCACAGGTTGGTGCCCAGAGGGGTGGTGGACTCTCCATCCCTGGTTTTGGACTCCTCATCCCTGGAAGTGTCCAAGGCCAGGTTGGACGGGGCTTGGAGCACCCTGGGCTAGTGGAAGGTGTCCCTGCCCGTGGGATGAGATGGGCTTTAAGATCCCTTCCAACCCAAACTATTTGGGGATTCTGTGAGTGCACAGAGGTTGTGGCTGAAGGACACTCCCCTCCCCTCTCCCCCCAGCTACGACGACTACGACTATGGGGAGGTGAACCAGCTCCTGGAGCGCAACCTGAAGATCTACATCAAGACAGTGGCCTGTTACCCGGAGAAGACGACCAAGCAGATCTACACCCAGTTCTGGAGGCACTTCAAGCATTCAGAGAAGGTGCTGCCTGATCCCTTCCCCTGCTGGTGAGGTGTTTGGGGGTGCTGGTCCCACCCCCTGATCTCCCCCTCTCCTCTCCCCACAGGTGCACATCAACCTGCTCCTGCTAGAGGCTCGGATGCAGGCGGCTCTGCTCTACGCCCTCCGCGCCGTCACCCGCTACATGACCTGACCCTGCTCTGCTCCCTCCTCCTCCTCCTCCTCCTCCTCCTGCCCCAAGGGCCCCACAGGTCAGGGGGGAGCCCAGGGGGGAGCTGCCACCCCGTTCCAGTGAGCCTGCAGTGTTATCTCCCCGCTGAAGGGAGCTGTGGAAGGAAAGTTGGGGCTTTCCCCGTTCGTTCTCCCTGGAAAAGGGGGGATCCCTGAGGAGTAGTGGTGGGAAGAGCCTGTTGTGCTGCCCTGGCAGAGCTGGGGGTGCCCCACTGCTCTGTGCCTTTTTGGGGTGGGCCTGAAGGAAGCCAAACTCGGGTGTCTGTGGGTGCTGTGCTGGTGTCACAGCCCTGTGCCAGAGAGGACTGTCCCCCTGCCAGAGAGGGCCAGAGCCAAAGCTCCTGCTTTTTGGGGTCTCGTTGTGCTGGCAGATGCAGCTGCTGGTGGGGATGGGGCTGCCCTGACACCCCCTGCCCACCTTTCTGCCTCATCCTCCGTGATTTGGGATGTGAAGTGCCTTTAACCTGGGTGCCAGGGCAGGAG
This sequence comes from Empidonax traillii, assembly GCF_003031625.1. Lineage (NCBI taxonomy): Eukaryota > Metazoa > Chordata > Aves > Passeriformes > Tyrannidae > Empidonax > Empidonax traillii. Next base: position 163,904 of record NW_020956252.1, on the reverse strand, counting down.
TAGGGTGAGGGGAGAGGTGCTTGTGGAGTGTTCTACACCCTTTTTTTTTTTTTTTTCTGCACATCTCCACTGCCCCGGTTTGAGGGGCTGAGCTGGGGAGCTGTGCTGGGACACGGGACTCCCTCCTGCTGTGAGGGTGATGGAGTGGCCATGGCTTTATCCAGATGTGCCAGAGCATTCCCAGAGGTGCTGGTCGCCAGGGAGGTGTCTGTTTTGGGAAAGCCCCCCACTCCTGGCTCTGCTGGAGCAGGATCCAGGGCCAGCAGCACCACCACCCTTGGTTTGGCTGTTTAATCGTATCTCCAGTTAAGTTATTTCTATATTTTTTGGGTGTATTTACTTCTGACTGGGCACAGAAATGCCCCAGTGACTTTGCTACGGATCTTGTTCGAAAAAATAAAGTTGTTGTTTTTTATTTAATTTATATTTTTAGGGGTTTTTTTATGCTTTCTCCTTTTTCCCTTTCCCCTTGCTCAGCCCAGGGGCTGATCCTGTATGGGGATGGGGGAGTGGGGTGGAGGGGGTCCTGCTGCTCTGGAAGTGTTTGGGAGCATCCCTGTGTTGTCCAAGGGGGGAAAATGGGAGGTCTGAGCACTCCCTATTTGCCTGAGGGGGGTGGGTTCAACTCCAGTCCACCCTCCTTCTGGCAACTGTTCCTACCCTGTTCTGGATGAGACATCCTCCTGGGAAGTTGGGAATTTGGGGCAGGACGCTCATCCCAGGGTGGGTGTTCCGTGGGATGTGTGATCCTGCTGCTGGGATGGTGTTGCGGGGGGGTGGAGCAGCTCTGGGGACACCCCAACCCCGTGCTGTGCAGCCCAGAATTTATCAGGGCGTGGGCAGCGGCCCCTGGAAGCTGCTGATAAGATCCCTGAGGAGGGGCCAGCCCTGCAGCCTGAGGAGCTGGATCCTGGCTCTGGATCCAGAGCCCCTCTGGAGCCACCTCTGAGCAGGGACAGGGGGGACAGCAGGGCTGGAAGGGGCTCACTGAGGGTTTTCTGGGGGCCAGGTGACAGCCCTCTGTCACATAACCTTGGGTTATTCCCCGGAGACACTGGGAGTGGCAACCCTGAGCTTATTTTTAAGTGAGTCTGGCACTATTTTTAGGGTGTTTTGAGAGTTTTTTTAGCGCTGGTGGCTTTTCTGCCACCCAGATGGGGGGGTCTGGCCATGGGGTCTCAGTACCCTGGTGCAGCTGGAGGATTTGCATGTTGGTTTTTTCCAAGGAAGTGAGGAAGAAGTCATCTTTCAGGGAGCTGAAACAGCTCAGAGGAGCAAAGACAAAGCTGTAGGAAAGGGTCAAGGCAACAGGGACATTCTGTCCAGGGAGGAATTTTCCTGCTGCCTTCTGGCTCTCTTTGAGGCATCCCAAATATTTTGTTCAAATGGAAGGGATCCTCGACTGAAGGTGCTGTTTGTGGTCACAAAGCCACTCTGGGAAGGGCTGAGCTGTTAAAAAGAAAAAAAAAAAAAAAAAAAAAAAAAAAGAGAGAACCTCCCCTTTTTTTTTGCTGCACTTTCACCACAATGTGTCTGGTGAAACCAGGTTTTTCAGCTGGCCACAATTATAAACCAATAAATCCCTCACCCTGTGCATAACCAAGGCCTGCAATTTGTCTACACATATATATATATAATTTATCTGCAGCTTTCACTGTTGTCCTGCAGGGCAGAAGGTGTGTTAATAACCTCCCCACCTGTAGCTGAGAGTTATGATCCCACTGAATTTTTTCTTTTTCCACCACTGTTGCCCCCAATTTAAAAAAATATGTGTTGGTGGTGTTTAACATGCAGGAAAGCCATAGGAAATAATAATAATAATAATAATAATAATAATAATAATAATAATAATAATAATAATAATAATAATAATAAGTGCTGAATGAGCACTTTAAGGCTGATGGAAATGCTTTGGAAAATGGGCATTACTGGGGCTGGGCTGCCCTCAGGGGTGCAGGGGTTTGTGTGGGACTGGAGATGAGGAGGAATATCCATGCCCTGAGTGTTGGCAGCTCGTTGCCCTGTGGATACCTGGATCCACTGCATGGGCAGGAGATGGATAATCATAGAACTGTGGAATGGTTCAGATTGGAAGGGACACTAAAGATCATCTCGTTCCAACCCTCTGCCGTGGGAGGGGATAAATCCAGGCTGGAAACAAAGCAGCTCCTCAGGGGCTGCCTCTGCCATGGCCAGCTCAGGCTGCGATGGAGCTGAGCCCCAGTGCCCCCAGTGGAGCCCTGGAGCCACCCAGGGGACCCCCGTGAGGGTTTTGGGTGGGTGGGAAGATGGTTTTGGGCAGTGGGTGGGAAGGGAGCGGCCCCCATCACTGGCTGAGCTCACGAGAACAGAATGTGTCCTGCCCATGGAGCCCAAAATATCCCCTGGCACCCTCCGTGCCCGGTGCCAGCCCTTGCATAACCCATCCCCTGGTGGGCACCTCGGGGTCCGTGCAGTGCCAGGAGCCATCCCGGGGGGGTCTGGGAGCCAGAGACCCTCCACAAGCCCCTCCAAAACGAGCTCCATCCTCAGGGACACGGTGGGAAAGCCTGGCAGGGTGTGGGGTCCGTAAGCTCCGAGCCCTCGGCAAGTAAAAAGCCGCTTGCTTTGGATTTAGGGTGACGATTTGTCACGGTCTCGTCGAGTCCCTGCCCTCGCTGGGGATAAATCGGGCTTCTCCCGGGGGAACTGCGGGCTCTGGGCACCTCAAATGGCCGCTGGAGCGTTTTAGCCCTTAGGAAGCAGACAGGGAAGGGCTGGGAGCAGCCGTCGGTCAGGATGTGTCCCCGAGCTGCTGTCACCGGCGTTCGGGGGGTCACCCCGCACCCCCTGCTCTGCGACAGCACCCGGTGGGTGCAAGGGGGTCCCCAACCCACGCCGGGGAGATGGAGGGGACAAACAATC
>NW_020956252.1:128945-159025 GCF_003031625.1 Empidonax traillii | reverse complement strand
CCCCCAACCTCCCGTCTTAATGTTGACTGAAATTCGAACCGTCCCCGCTGTGCTTTCTGCCTTAATTGTTCTTTCCCTCTGTTTGCACGCAGATGAATTATTTACCTCCGTGCCTCGCGGTGGGGTTGTGTTTGCCCAGGTGGAGGTAGGTGAGGGCTCGGTACCCCTGTCTGGGGCGGAGACACTGGAAAAAGGGTGAATAATGTGAAAAAGTGCTTCACCGGGGCTGAAATGAACGATAAAGCTCCAGTTCTCACACTTTAGGATGTGTAAATGTTGCTTCCACAAGCCCGGAAAGAGGAGTAGGAGTCACAGCATCATGGGATGGTTTGGGTTGGAAGGGACCTTAAAGATTATCTAATTCCATCCCCCTGCCATGGGCAGGGACACCTCCTGCTATCCCAGGTTGATCCAACCTGGCCTTGGACACTTCCAGGGATGGGACAGCCACAGCCCTGGGAAATCCATTCCACCTCCTCACCACTCTCACAGGGAGGAATTTCTTCCCAATACTCCATCTAAATCTTTCCTCTTTTAGTTTAAAACCGTCCCTCCCCTTGTCCTGTCTCTTTCTGCCTGTGCAAAAAGTCACTCTCTCTTTTTTTACACTCCCTGAAGTGCTGCAGTGAGATCTCCCGGGAGCCTTCTCCTCTCCTTGTAATTGCTTAAAGAAACCTGGAATTGTGCCGGGGTGAGTGTTGAACTTGAAGTTTGCCTTTGGAAAAGAGGGACATCAGCAAATCCTGGGCAGGGTCAGGGAAGGGGGGGGATGAAGTTTTCTGTGCTCAGAAGGATGTTCAGCTGAGTTAGTTTGTCTGTAGAAGTTGCAAGGGAGTGTAAATTAGATTCCTCTGCCTGCTGTGAGTTCCTCAGAAATGCCTGTTGCTCTTCAGTCAAACCTAAATGCATCCAAATTGCTTTTTAAGAATAGACAACACTTAAAATTGTAAATTTACGTGGTTTAAATTCCTTTTTGAGGAGAGTGCAAAAAAAAAAAGGGGGGGTAATAAAGCCAAAATGAGGCCACTTTTGAGAGACCTGGTTGGCACAGTTACACCAGCTAAAGCTGATACTTTGGGCAGTGATGGCAACAAACCCCTTTCCCATTCAGGGTAGGTTTAAACTCGTTCTTCCCAACAATGCTGGAAATGACTGTGCTGTTCTGTCCTAAATTAGGGTGGTTTCAAGTGTGTCAGCGTGTCCTTTCACTCTGTGATCCGATAAAATCTCACAGGGTGCCTTGCAAGGCAGAGTCTCCTTTTGGATTACCAAGCAGTGAGGCACAGAGCATCCTCAGGTCCTGGGAGATGGGCTGGAAATCCCGTTGGGAGCACGGGGCAGTGCCACAAGCAAGGGGAATGTGATTGCATCCCTGTTTTCGTGCTGCTGGATCAGTGATCTGTGATTATGCAGCCCTCTACTTCATTCAATCACTGGTTAATTTGATTTCCAGTTTAATTTGATGACAGTTTTGAGAGCCAAATCGCTTGTATTTAAACAAATGGCTTCTATTTTGATCAAATTTCATTGTGTTTGGCATGTGTTGGGGCATTATATGGATTAAAAATCGCTGAGACTGCGGTTCCTGCAGGTTTATTAGTTGCTGATGAATATTCAGTTACAGGGCTGTACAAAACCTGGGTCTGGCAGGGAGTGGGAGAGGGGGGGTTTAGAGCAAAACTAGGCTTTTCTCGCTGGTCCCAGTGATGCTGTGCAGGAAAGAAGCTCCAAATATCCTCAGGATCACCTGGATCACCCTCAGAACATCTCATTTTTCGGGCAAAACCAGGACTTTGGGTGCAGGGAGGGCAAGGAAGCTGTTGGGGGGCAAGGATGTCACCTCGTTCCTGCTCCCATTAAGGTGGGAGTGGGGTGTGCAGGGCAAGGAGACACTCCCTATCCTTTGGAACCAGTCCCCTAATTCTGTTCAGTTGGGATTTTTCTGCCTGTGAGACCCACGTGGGGTGATTTTTGGGAGTGTGAGAATGCTTTTATTTTTTTTTTGCTGGCGAGTTTGGAGCCCGTGGAAAACTAATGGATGTGAGACTGCAGCAGCTTTGGGCCTCGGCTTTGTGTGTCGAGGGGGGGGGGGGGGGGGGGGGAAGAAAAAAAGCCCTTTCAGAGATTTCTATTTTTATCAGTTAATTAGTAGCTCTTGCTGACTTGTCAGTGCTGTGGTGATAACTATTCCCAGCTCTTCCCTGCAGTGGGGTCACTTTAGGCAGGGAATGCAGCAGCCAGCATTTGGCTGGGGGTTTAACCCCTTCCAAACTGTGCCCCCCAAATCCAAGGGCAGATTCCCAGGGGATGAACCAGCATATTGATACAGAGAATACCGTGAATCTTTACAAAGGGTGATTGACCTTAATTTTCCCTCTGCCCTGGAGGAGGAGTTGGATCTCAGGAGGAGCTGAGCTGTGGAGGTTTGCTGGTGGCTTGGGATCAGAGGTAAAAGGGCTGCAGGTTTCCCAATTCGGGCTCTTGTCTCCTGGTTTGCAGTGACTCAGGACGATTTGGGACCATGCTGGGGGTTTAACCCTTTCCAAACTGTGCCCCCCACTTCCAAGGGCGGATTCCCAGGGGAGGAACCAGCATAAAGATAAACAGAATATCCTGAGTCTTCCGCCGAGGTGCTTTACAAATGGTGGTTGACCTTAATTTTCCCTCTGCCCTGGAGGAGGAGTTGGATCTCAGGAGCTGAGCTGTGGAGGTTTGCTGGTGGCTTGGGATCAGAGGTAAAAGGGCTGCAGGTTTCCCAATTCTGGCTCTTATCTGCTGGTTTGCAGTGACTCAGGACGACCTGGGGGTGGGAGGTGAGCGTGCAGAGCCTCTGGCGATGACGCCTCGGGTGTTTTGCTCCCTGCGGATGGGGAATTGCTGTTTTCCTGGTTTCCAAATGACAAAGCCCTGAATCTGCAGGTGCTGTTCTCCTGCTGTTGGGTTTATTGCTCGTGGTGTCACTTGTTTTTTTTGATTCACAGCAGTGCTGAGAGACAGGGAGGCGAGAGGCAGCTCAGTCCCAGCTCCAAGCCTGGTTGTCACGGCCTGAATTTCTTTGTTTGTTGGTGACTCTCTGCTCTTTCCACCGGGGATGGGATGGGGGAGGGAGGACTAATTATCTCCAGAGAGAGAGGCTTTTAATGCTATTAGCCAGAGGAACAGGCTTCATCTCCCAACTTGAATGAGTTGTGTGAAATAACACGAAGACCCGGTGGCAAAGATATGAAAATTGAGAGCAGTCCAAGCAGTTTTCTCTCTGCTGAACCCTGCAAATAGATTTATTTTATTTTATATTTCCCCCCCCTCCCCAAGCCTTTGGCTGGCAGCAGCTACTGGAGGAGGGGGAGAGCGGGTAAACAGATTGTTAACTTTATTCTTTTGTGTTTGTGCTCTTGGAATGCTGATTCCAAAACACAGTTAGGAGTGGCTCACCTACCAGCTGCACTGCGAAGTCGTGATGGGCAATTCATTATCAGGGACTAATTAACCACGGCTGCTGAGTGTCACGGGGCAAAACAAGGTGCATACTGATGAGGTGGGTTTGTGCAAGCCTGGCACTTCTCCTGCAGTCGGGTGCCTTTTGAAACAGATTTGGGAGAGATCATTGGACTTTGGTAAAAGTTGAAGTGCCGTTAGACCCGAGGCTTTGGACCTTTTCACTGCCAGCTCCAAAAAGCTGCTGCCTAAAGCAGGAACCTTTTGCTGCCAGTACCTCACTTGTCTACAATGCTCTCCTTTAACCAATCCCCAAAAGTGAACCCCTTAATTAGAGCTGTGTTGCCACAAGATTTAGTTGTCTAAAATCCAGCAAGATTAATCCCCAGCATTGATTTAAACCAGCCAGCCCCATATGGGCGTCTTTCATCGCCTCACACTTATCTGTGGGAGGAGTGAACCTCTCTTCAACGTGCTTTTCTCTCCACAGTTCTCTCCCTTAGCTTTTAAGGGTGCAAGCAAGAAAAAAAAAAATTTGGCCTGACTCCTACAGAGAAGCCTTGATTTGTAAACTTGGATCAAAGTTTGGGAGGCACCGACTGATTTAGTGCCTGCACAGTGTTGAGTGCCAGGGCAAGCTCAGGGTAAACACCGTGTTACTGGGGGTGTCTTAGCAAAAAAAAGGGGTTATTCTGGATGTGAGGGTTGGGATCACAAGCTGTGCCTCAGACATGGATGTGGAACAGCCATGGAGGTGAAGCTTCCAGAGGCATTTGTGGATGGGGGGGTAAAGCCAAAGGTCGTCGCCATCAGAGAATTTGAGCTTTGAACAAAGGGAAGTCACTGTGCCAGTTTTCAGGGGACTTTGGCTGCACTCACGTGCCTTTGGAGGTCGTTCTCTTGACTAATCCTCCTCCTCAAAATCAAGTCAGGGGTGTTTGTCACCGACTGAAGTCACCGGTGCAGGTCGGAGTGGCGGGGGGGATGAGCTGTGGGAGGTGGGATTTGATGGATATTATTTGTGTTGGCAGGAGCTCCCCTGCAGGTGCACAGAAGTGCTGCTGGGGGATTGTCCTCGATCCCTCTCCTCTCCAGAGCTGTCTGAAAGCTCTTGCTGGTTTGCTGCAGTGGGTTTGCAGGTACAGCTGTCAGCTGCCAGCCTTCGGATCCCAGTGCAGGAGAGGCTTCACTGGGATAGAATCAAGGTCAGGAGGGTTTGGGCTGGTCTTTGCTGGCTGCCTCAGGTTCTGTGGGAATGCATTTCTAAAGCTGCTCTGTTGACAGTAGGAATCTGGATGGATCCACAGGATTCCTGCTCCGTGCTCCTGGATGGAGTGACCTTGTGCTGCCGAGGTTCTCCTAATCAGCTGGGACCAGGAAGGAGGATGATAATTACTGAAGCAGTGAAAAGCTGTCAGTTTTGTGCTGGAAAATGTGGGCTTTTATTGTTGTGGATATGAAGTTCGGTGTCTGTTCCAAACCAGGTGTAATTTACTGGTAGGTGGGGAAACAGCAGGAGCAGGAAAAGGGCTGTTATGGAATCAGAAATATGCTGAGTTGGAAGGGACCCATCAGCAGCATCGAGTCCAACTCTTGTTAGGTTTGTTCCCCCATAAAAGGTGTTTGTGTGATGCCAGAAGAGAGAACAAATATGAGAAGCAAAGCCTTCTTCCCGTACGTGTTTCGATCAGCAGCAGGTGAGAAGTGGCACAATTCCCTGTAGGGTCATGGAAGCTTCACTTACCTTGTGCTGAGAGTCAAATTAGTGCCTCTATCCTGCTCCTGACTTGCTCTGTATCCTGTTCCTCCTGCCTGTGCATCAGGCCCAGAGGGGAGCAAGGTCATGGAATTTTTTTTGCCTTGTAATTCCAAATCAGTTTTTAGCATGCAGTCCCATGATTATGGACAGGAACCCTGAGATTACAGGTGGGTGTAAATGGGACTTCTCCTGGCTCAGCTGCACCTTCTTAGAGCAACATCCACCTTTGGGTGGAAGTGTCAGGTGAGTGGGTCAGGCTGTCTTGGCTTGTGCTGTTTCCCATTAGTTTTGGAGTTAGGGATGGCTTTTCTGTACCTGTTCAGAGCAAAGTGCAGGCAATTAATAGGCTCAGAACAGGCAGAGCAGGGAAACTCCAGGGAAAAACCCATACCTGACATTATAAAAACTGGGCTTTTTTGTTATCATTGTTCCATTTCACTTGTCTTATAAATATAGGTTTGGTTTTTTTTTCCTGACTATGAGGATAAATTGTTGGAGGAGGGAAGTTCCTGGGCTGGAAAACTTTGTTAATGCAGGGACTGCTCGGTTGCTGATACCTGAAATTCTTCTGTCCCTCACCCAGGGAGGTTGTTATTTGGGAGTGTTAAATATCCAGCTCCTCTGAGGGTATTGGTGGGCTCACAGAATACACCTGGTGGAAAAAAAAAATGGGATTTCCAGGATGAATTTATTGAGCTGGTCCTGAGTGTGTTGCTGTCTGGCCACCTGTGGAGTCAGCCTTCCCAAAACCTGTGTGAGCACACCAGGCTCTGGGATGTGGGGTGAAGGGGTGCTCTGAGGATCCCCCAAATCCATTTGACACCAGTGATTACACTAATCAGGGCTGTCCCTCACCTGCTTCCAGCTTCCAAAGGGAGCCTTCAATCTGTGTGTTAATGACTGGGTTCTCTCCACCTGTCAGCTGTGAGTCCAGGGAAAATAAGGATGTTTGTGTGGACAGGAGGCCTGATTTAGCTCCCAGCTATGTTGCTGCCGTGGTGTTTGATGTCAGGCAAGTCACTTTTTCCTTGTTTCATCCTCCTGTCTATCCTCTCCAAGATTAGTGCTTAGTGAGGGTGTAGTCACCCTTCTGTTTGTAGCTGGAGGGACAAATTAATTCATCTCAGCCTTAAGGGCCACAATTAGCAGGTTCTACTGGTCTGGGTCCCATCCTACTACGTGTGTAGGTGGGACCTTCAGTAAATGGAATATGAATAACAGGAGGAAGCATTTGAGCAGCAGGGATGTGTTGGGTAAGTCCAGCGTGGGGTTCAAGGAGTTGTTTCTTCATTTGCACCTCGTCCTGTATTCTGTGAAGTTTTAGCTCTGCAGGTTTTTAAAGCCTTTATTCAGGTTTCACACTGGGGCTTTTCTGCTCGTGGATCTTGGTTTTGTTGTTTTGGTTTTTTGTGGGGTTTTTTTTTGTATTAAGTTCTTTTGCAAGGGAGGTTTTTTCCAAGTGCTTCTCCAGTGAAATGGGAACAAGTTTGCCTCGATTCTGCAGCAAATTCCTGCTGCTCTTGGGAAGTGGGATTTATAAAGCTGCTGTGCTACATTTCAGCATGGAAAGGGAGGTGGGGCAGAAACTCCCAGAAATCTGTGTCTCCTTTAATGTGGAATTCTATAGGTGCTACTCTTGCATGGAGAGCAGCAGTCCTTGCATAAACACTGGATATATTAACATTTCTAACTAGTAAATTTATGGATAATCTCTTCTTTTGGAGGATTTATTCCGATTTGAGAGCATTAGTCTCTGGGAAAATTAAACCTCTTTTAAATCCACTTTGTTCAGGGACCAGACTGGGGAACTGCTGGTAAGCCCTGCCATCTTCCTCCTGCTTTTTCCGCAGGCTTGATTGGAATTGCAGTGCAGGGGCACAGCTGGTCCAGAGGCACCAGGGGGCTTGGCTTTTGGGTGCTTTATCCAGTTGTGGCAAAATGGATTTTGGAGCCTGTTTGCTGTTCCTGTAACGGGGCGTGGGCAGCAAAAGCAGGGGAGCCCCCAAACCAAACCCAACCCCGAAGGTAAGGAAGGTGAAATGTCTGTGGGAGCCGAAGCGTGGGGATAAAAAGCTGTTTATTTGCGCGAGGCTGCAGTTTTTTGGGGGGCTGGGGGAGGCGAAATGCCAGCTCTGCTGTGCCCGCTGAGGCGTACCCTTGTTTCAGGTGGCTGATTCATGGCTCTGTGTGTTTAATCACAGTTTCTATAGCAGTGAAACCTTTAATGAGAGGGTGGAGTTCGCTCCCGGTGAATGTTGCGGCCGATTCATTCCCGTGTTTTGCTGAGCAGAGTCAGTTTTACAGGGGGGTAATATTGAAGGATGTCCTGCAGTTTGTGGTGCGTGAAACGAGGACTGGAGCAGCTCTTGCTTTTTTTTAGTGTTATTTTCAATAGTAGTATTATTTTTAGTATTATGGCGTTGCCCTGGGTTGGTTTGTGGGGTGCTGTGTGGCTGCACTGGGGAATAAATGCAGAGCAGGATTCCTCATGTTGGTGTGGATGTTCATCTTGCTACCTTTTGATCACCAGTTAAGATAACAGAACTTGTGACTGTAGCTGATTTGAGTCCTCCTGTGCTCTCCACAAACCCTTCCCTCAGGGTCTGACATTATCTGATGGCTCAGAAGTTATTGGGACACTCCTTACTGGGGTGGTTTAGTTCTGTCCTACTGAAAGCTCAGATTCTTTGGTATTTCCAAGGTGACTTTGCTGCAGGAAGCTGTTGGAGCCTTCATTCTTAGTGCCAGCAGCAAGGGGTTTGATTTGCATCATCAAGATAATGTGGTGGATGGTGTTTCTGTGTGGATTTAGAGCCACATGTCATCTTGCTCTGGTGTCCTATAAAAATATCAGTGCGTTCTTGAACTCGGAGAATAACGTTGATCCTGGAGCAGGGAGCTATCTGATGGATCCCTCGGTGGGATGAGGGTCCTCTGGGATGGCTGATGGTGCTGCTGAGGGGTTGGGCCTCAACAAACCCTTGTCTGAAGCTGCTTTTAGGGGCTCCTCTTGGGGAAGTGTGACAGCTGGTTGTTTGCCTGCACCGATTGTCCCCCCTGTTCATCCTTGCCCTGTTTTGAGCGTGAGCACTTTAAAAGCAAATAAAGCTGCCTGGTCCAGAATTCTGGTTCTGATGTGGCACATGACGTGCTTGTGACAGCGAGGGCAGCTGAAACAGGGATCTGCTGGGAATGGATTTGTATCTGCATTGAACAGAGGGGAGCATGCCCATTGCCAAGAGTCTGTCAGGGAGGTGTTGGCTCAAAACTCTTGTGCTTGACTTTGTGTGCGTGGGGCTCAGCAGCAGCACGATGACTTTTGCCCGTGTCCCTGGGGTGAACCGTGTGTGGGGGTGAACCTGCTGTTCAAAATCCAGCACTTAAGGCGGTTGGGAATGCGGTGCACGAGGAGCTGGAGCGGTGGATGTCGGCACTGCTCGGCTCTGTGGGTGTTGTTCGTGTCTCCCCCTCCATGGGGAATGATTCCTGTGTTGGTGTGGGTGTCCCTTGCATTTGGAGATCGGAGAAGCTTTGCCTGTTGCACAGACCGTGCAGGTAAAAAGTGGAGATCTTGGTTTATTTGCCTTTTCTGTTACACTGTTGGAGGCAGGAACGCTTTGCTCCTTGCCTTTTGATTGTAGCAGTTTGGGGCGTGAGATCATCCAAACCTGGTTTGGTGGAGTTGCAGGCTTGATCCTTGAACTCGGTGTCCCCACAGGCTCTGTCTTCAAAAAGAATTCCTTGCTGGAAGGCTGTGTTTGTGCTGGCTGATAGGAAAGGAGCTGAGCTGCCTGTAATCGCTGTCTGGGTTTGAAGTAGCCTTTGTGGGGTGAAATGTTTGCTGCCTTTCAGCAGAGTGCTTGTCAAATAGTTTCATTCAGTGCACTCAGCTTTTTAACAGATGGGACAGATTTTTGTGAGCCCGGGCAACCACAGCAATTGTTTTGCAAGGTGAGACATTTCTGTTTTGACGGGCAGGAGAATTAATAATGCTGTGTGATTCATACCAGTGATGAGTCTCGGTTTGGATCAGATTTGTTTTTTTTTTTTTTTTTAAAAAAAAAGGATATTAGCATTTGTCTTCAAAGAAAGCTGAGCTGAAAGCCAAAAGCTGACAGATACAGTTCCTGAGCTGCCCTGATAGGATGGATCTTGTGGATAGAGAGATCCCAGTGCACTTGAGGGACTGGGAGAATTGGTGTTGGGCAATGGGAGCACTTCCCCAGGAGGGAGGGAGGAAGGGTGGGTGGCACCAGGGCAGTGCTGTCTGGGGACACGAGGGCTGTGCCAGCCCACAGCTTCTGGGAGGGACTGGGAGCTGTGGGACACCAGATCTGCCTCAAGTCTGCTGGGAGAATGATTAACCACGGCAGGAATCCATCCTGTGGATAGCCAGCTCCAAATGGAAGCGTTCTGCAGATGGCCAGACTTGCTAAACAGCATAGGAACCACAAGCAGGGAAGGAGGTTCTGGTGTCTGGTGCTTGTTGAGCTCAGTGTGCATTGCAGGGCAGCGATTTTGTGTCTTGGCAAAGGCAGCAGCAGGATCTGTGTGAGTATTCAGCAGTCTCTGGTGGCCAGGCCTCCATTTGCCAGCCCTGTTCCTGCTGTGAATCCAGGGCTACCCTAAATCCCTGCAGGCTGGAGGGATTAGTGGGCAGGTCCTGGAGGAGCGAGGGATCAGTTCCCCTTTCAGCGGTTCATTGCCTGCTCTCGGGGCGATGGCTTCCTCTGCAGAGGGGTTATTTCCTTCCTGCAGGGTGTGCAGGAAAGTGAAAACCTGAGCCATTGCACGTTAAATGTAGTCATCTGGGGACACGTGGGGCAGGTGATGAATCAGTTGGATCTCGGGGTGTGATCTGCCAGCAGTGAGAGCCGCGGTCCCCAAAAGCCACAGAGAGCCTGTGTGTTTTAGCAGATTGCAATTTAATTGGCCTGGGAGGGAGTTTGAGCTGTTTTTGTGGCTGGAGAATTGCTGGTTTATGTTGTGATCCCTTAACAAAACAGCTCTGCCATCAGGCTTTGTGTCTGAGCAGCACAAAGGCTGTGCTGGGAGCAGAGTGGTGTCTGTGCGTGCCTGGTGTGTCCATCTGCGCTGGCTGAGGGAAGAGCTGGAATTTGGAAGTGCTTTTAATTGTGTGGGGGGAGCAGGTGGCTTTTCATCGCGGGGAATTGTTTATTCCGGTGCAGATTGGGGCAGGGTTTTGTTGCTGTTTGTTGTTCCAAGAAAAAGGGGGGAGGAACAGAGGGGTAGAAAGGGTGGAACTGGTTGAACTGGAATTCCCGGGTCCCTGCTCGGCCTTGGGTTATGATCAGCAAGGTCCTGCTCATTTCAAAATCTGGGGCTGGCAAATCCTGGTGCCTTGGGGTCTGCTGGTGCTTCAGGTTGATCATGAGTGTATTGAAAGAGTTTAAGAGTAGTTTTGTAGCAGAGATCTCAAATAACTTAATAAATAAGAGTAAAAAAAATCCTCTTTTGTCACAGGGATTTTGTTCTCTGAGGATATGTAGGATAGACTCTTATGGCTTGATGATTGAACTGGCTCAGCGTGGAGAGATGAGGGTGGCACCTTCCCTGGGGTGTTTGCTACGGGAAGAGGAACAGAGGAGTGGGCAGGATCTGATGGTTTCAGCCTCTTTGGTGCTGGGAAGCCTCACTTGATGCCTTTCTACCCCTTCCCCGTAAGGACAGGCTGTCGGAGCCCTGCTTGGGGCTGCAGCTGTGTAAACACCCCAAAATGCTGAGCAGGTCCTGGGTGTTCACTGCCTTCCCTTATTCTCCAGCAACTGCTTTGTGGCCCATGTGACAAACGAATTGGGGAACTGGGCTGGATTCAAACCAGCTGCTTCTGCACCAGGCTGGTTTTGACCGGGGTCAGCTGCTCCACGAGATCTGCCTGGTGCCAAGAGAGGCAGAGCCTGTGGAACCACAGCTTTAATTACCTTCTGCACAGGGGTATTTTGGGGTTCCAGGGCTGTTCCTGGTCAGGGGGGGTTTGCTACTGGGGGGCTTCCCATGCTGTTAATTTTTGTGGGAAGCCTGTTCTTTCCGTTGGCTCCCACAGATCATAGAATGGCCTGGGCTGGAAGGGATTTTAAAGATCATCTCATTCCAACCCCCCCTTCCAGCAGACCAGGTTGTTTTCCCTGATGAAAAGCTGATTTTTATCCCAAATACTCTACATAAGACCTGAGGGAAGTTCTGGTTCTCTGTGGTGGGTCCTCTGCTGCAAATAAAGCAATTGGAGACCTCATTAGTTATTTCTGTAGTAAAAGCTCCTCAGAGCTTGACTCTGCAGCAGGATAGTTAATACCAGACCTAACACAAGGCTGAAAGGAAGCCACAATGATGGGGAGGGCAGTTAAAACCAGTCTTTCCATTCCTGTTGGTTGCTGAAACTGGGATGGAAGTAGGATTGTGTTATGGCTGAGTGGTCTGAGCTTCCTGGTCCATGAGCTGCCTTTCCCTGGAGCTCCCCGACCCATCCAGAGGGACAGGAGAGGCTGCAGAGAGGTGCAGGTACAGGTTCCAGCAAATAAATTTACAGTTACTTCGATCCCTGAGAGCTGGCAGAGCTCCTGCAGCTTTCTGCGTGTCATTGCTGGCTGTTGGGATGGGGAGAATGCAAAGCTGTGGGCTGGAGTCCCTCTGAAAGCTGCTGTAAGTTTGTGTTGGGTGCTGTGTGGGTGTTTCACAGCTCCTGTGCTCCTGGGAAGCTGTTGTGTAGCTAAACACTGATTTTTTTTTTTTTTTTTTTTTTGTGGGCACCTCTTTGTGAATTGAAGTGTTCCTCGGATTAAGTCATTTAGGAAATCTCTATTTATAGGCAAACCTCAAAGCTGGCTGATAAACACCTTCTGTGGCCTTCAAATGAGTGACATCATCCATCCAGCTGGGAGCTGTGGCAGAGGGGAAGGATGCCTCCCAGTCCTGGCAGCATTCATTTACTGAGCAAAGCTGGATTGGATCGAGCTTCAGGTCCTTTTTACAGCAGGACTCTTCCTCAGTGCCACTTCTGTTGCAGACCCAAGTTTTCCTTTAGTAAACCTGTCACTGTAGGTCAGGCTCATCTGCACAAACACTTCCTCTGGTCACTGTACAACAGGCTGTGAAGGTTTCTAACACCTGGGGCTCACCCATAGCTACCTTTGAAACCTTAAAACCTTTGCAAAGCATTTTTTTTTTGTTCTGTTTTTATGGCCCAGTGTTAACATTTCTCCTTAATGCGCCTTTTCCGTGTCACCAGTGGTGCCGTTCTCCTTCAGTTTTGCTCCTTTTCATCTGCTTTGTTGCTCTAAGGCGGTTTACTCCCTTCCCAGAAACCTGGAGCAGGGTTTGCTGGGAGTGCTGGTGTAGGTGGAGGGAGTGGGGGCACGTTTGTAACCGTTCCTGGTGCTGGCACCTCTCGGAAGGTCCTGTTTGCTGAGCAAACCAGCAGTTCCTGGCTGGCTGATAACTGTGCTGGGGAGTCACCAAGTGAACCTGCTCTGATGTCCAAGGACACAGCAGCTGAACAGAACAGAAAGGCTGTTCGAGAGAAGTCGCCAGAAAGTGACAGCTCAGGGTTCAAGCTGCTTATTTTTTTTCAAGGATTTTTTTGCCCCTCACTGGATTTTAAGGCTCCTTCTCATGCTGGACTTGTGTTATAGCACCTTGTGAGGTGTGTGTGATTGCTGATAGCTGTGAGATGGATTGAGTCAAGGTGATCTGGCAACCCCCCCAGGTGTGCTGCTTCCTGAAGCAGGGCTGGGGTTGACCTGTCCAAGGCACGTCTGGTGGAGGATCCTCTGCTGGTGAACCAGGTTTTCACTGTGCCAGCTATGCACAGCCAGCTCCAGCGACCTTCCACTTAATACAGCCCATCCAAAGGAATTTCCTCAGCTTTTGTGCCTTGGGAACGTTTGAGACTCTTGGTGTCTCCTCCTTCCACGTCCTCTGCTGTTGCAGTTGCAGTGATTTCCCTGGTTTCATTTGCAGAGTTTTCCCTGGTTGCCTCCTTGGCCCCGGGTCAACTCATCTGCCTGCAGGGCACGAGGAGAGATTTGCCACTTCAGCTGGGTGTTTTTTTTAGCCATTGTTGCTGTGAAAGGTCCTTTTGTGGCTGGAAAGAAGCCGTGATAGTTTTGCTGAGCTCCTAATGCAACTAAACGTGTTGGCTGGGAAGTGTCATCTCTAATGGAGAGTGAGAGTGGCGGTGAGAGACTGAGAGAGCTGAAACGTTCCTGCTCTTGGCAGAGTTCCAGGGGATCACTGCCTTTAAGATTACGCCATTTAAACTCTAATTTGAGATTATTTGGAGGAGTTGATCAGACCAAAACCTCCCAGGATCTGAAAGGTGAGTGGCCACGTGCTGGTGGGTGGTGTCCCTGCCCGTGGCAGCAGGTTGGAATTGGCTGATCTTTGAAGTCCATTCCGACCCAAACCATTCCCCAATTCTGTGTGAATGGGGGAGAGCATTGCTAACCCTTGGGAGAGCACTAGGAAAGGCACAGCTTTCCCCTGAGATTAACATCAGCTCGGGGCCCCTGAGCTCAGATGGCTGCACTAAGCACCATCCTCAGGCGAACACTGTTGCTGCTTCATAAACTTTGTGCACAGCCATGAGAAGTACAAGTTATTTTTGGTGTTTTGTTTTTTTTTTTTTTAAGGAAGTGTTCTTGTTCAGGGACTTTATGGCCTTATTTTCACAGTGGGATGCCTCACTGCCTGCACTTCGTTGTAAAGACTTTGCCATATCGGTAGTGGGAATTAATTTCTCTGTTTTCCTGGTTATGGCCAGGGCACCTTTTTATTAAAGCTGGAGCTTTAAGAGTAATAAGTTGCCTGGGGAGGGTTTCTTTGAGGAGATTTGATACCTTAATTAGAAGTAATTAGAAATTACGCTGATGAGACTGTGAAGGAAAAGGTGAGGCTACAGCTGATTTACAGACTACCTGAACTGCTTGGCAAAACCTGCCTCCAAAGGTGAAATTCAAGGCTCCTGTACATTCAGTGATGTAATTTCCATTCAGAAAGAGCTTTAATTTCAAATAGCTGAGCTGTGCCCAGTTAAAAAGTGTTGACTCTATATAAAGTTGATAAAGACACCTACACAGCACAGGTTTTTCCAAGCGGGAACGTTGCAGTGTGGAATTTGATTAGAGGTGCCTGGTTTGTGCTGGAATGTTGCAGTGGGGAAAGTGTGGGGATTAATCAGATTTCACGCCCCCTGTGTCCTGGGGAAGCAGTTGGGCAAGGTCCTTTTGGAAAGATCCATATGGCAGGACTGCAGATTCAGCTCCACTGCTGCTGGAGTTTTGGGAGCTCAGGTGAGCTTTCTGAGGAATTCCTCTTGGTGGTTGAGCTCATCCCTGTCGCTTCTTAAAGAGAAACACTTTTCAAGCTGGCTCTGCAGCAGCTGAGGCCAAAAGTGGCCTCATTTTGGGGAGGAAATGGTGGTTGCAAATGAAGTTGTGTGTGGAGTCATAATTGCAGGGCCATGACCACAGCACTGCTTCGTTTTCATTGAAAGTCTGACGAAAATGGAAACCACAAAGCGGAGGCAAAGGTGGTTTGAATTTTACCCCAGAAGCCAGAGGGAAATAAAGAGCCCTGTTATTTTGTGCCTTTTGGGTGTGTTGTCACAGACACAGATTATGGGTAGCCCAGATACGTGCAACCCCCAGTCCTCAGCTGCTCCTGTAACGGTGGGTCTGGGGTGGAGCTTTTTGTTTGGATGCATCCAAACCAAGCTCTCCTGGAGCTCCTTTAGGCCCTGCAAGGGGCTCTCAGGTCTCCCTGGAGCCTTCTCTTCTCCAGGTGAACCCCCCCAACTCTCCCAGCCTGGCTCCAGAGCAGAGGGACTCCAGTCCCCTGATCCACTTCATGGCTCCAGGATTTTGTTCACAAGATGCCTGGAAGGTCCTGTTGGCTTGTCAAGAGCTGATTATGCCACTTCAGAAGCTTCTTTGGAAGCCTTTTTGCTGAATCAAAATGCTGAGACCCAACAAACGTGATGACTTTTCTCTCTGATCAACCTTTGTGACAGAGGTGTGAGATTCCTCACTGGTCCCTGTGCACACTAAAAAACTAATTGTTGAAAGTGGTGGGGAGGTGTAACTCGGTACGGACTGTTGTCTGCTTTGCAGTTTCGGAGTTTCAGACGCTATCCCGCATTTCCAGGCTGCTGCAGTTCCTTCCCCCTGAGTCACTAATCCTCTCCTTTCTTTCTGTATCTGTGGTTCTGTACAGACAGAGCTGGTTGGAGGGTTTTGGTTTGTTTTTTGTGTGGTGGTTTTTTGGTTTTGTTTTTTTTTGAGTAAATTGAAATTCCCAGCGAGGTGTGGTACAAGGAGGAACTGTTGCATGAACAGGTATGTGCAGATCACAGAGGAATTTTAATTTCTGACAAGCCCTATTGTCCTGAAATCAGTTGTGCAGAAAGACACGAGGGAAATGTGCCAATTCCAGAGCTGAAACCAGTGTGGTGCTGCTGGGGCTGGGATTTCACAGGGGCTGCCAGCTGACCTCAGTTACTTTTGGAAGGGAGACCTTCTGCAGCCCTGTTTTTTCACCCCCCCAAAAAAAAAAACCAAAACACAACTAACATTCATGTTGTTGTGGCAACACAAGCTGGAAGAAATCTGGGTGAAAAACCCTTTTATTGGTGACCTACCTGCATTTTGGGGGGTTTAAGGCAATCAGGCTGATTTTTTTTTTTTTTAATTGAGAGGGGGAGTTTGAATCTGAGCTGCTTGATGTTTAACATGTCATGTGTTGTTTTATAACCTTTATGGGGGGAGAGAAAGGCATCTCAAGACTTCCTGTTCTTAACGATCACAGTTCTGAGGAGCAGGGACCACACTCCTGGATGTTTGCACTAAAATAACCCTCTCTGGAAGGTGGATTGGGCTCGAGGCATTTCCCCACCTCCTCTGTGCTTCCAATTACTGCACTAATTAATTTATACAGACCTTGTGGTCGGGTTTGCAGAGGCTCAGCTGGTGTTTTTGTAGCTAACTGGGGGATACCCCAGTGGCTCCTGCAGCAATGAAATTCCTCCTAATATGGATTTACATAGTCAAGAATTCAGTTTGTACTTTTTGGAAAGAGAGGGAAATAGGAAATACAGCTCAGATTCTGGGCAGTTGAGCTCTGCACTTCAAATATCCATTATTTTTTTGCTTTACTGAAGCAGCTGCTGGTGGAGCTGGTTCCCTTTCTTGAGTCCCACTGTGCAAAAATGAGTTGGGTCCTGGATAACTGGGATCTTCTGTGGAAACTGCTTTCCAAGGACATCAGTTCCCTTCCTGTTCTCTTCTTGGTGTGCCCAGACTTTTCTGGGTGGCAGCACAATGTGGGAATTGCCTGCTGCAGTATAAGAATTTATTACCATGTTTTGGGGGCCCGTTATGTGTTGACAGATGGTGGTGTGTGTTGGTTCAGAGCTTCTTCAACGATGAAGGAATAACCATGCCTTGCCCTTTGGATGCTCCATGATGATCAGAACAAGAGCATCTGTCTTCTGCACCAGTGGGCCATTCTGCTTTAATTCTCCCCTCTGCTTTTATCAGGGAGGTAATTTTGGTCGAGGCAGCTGCTTCAAGGACAGCAAGGAGAGAAGCTGGTTTGCTCTGTTCATGCTGCAGGTTTTTTTTTTTCCCCTGCACGCATCCGCACCTCCAGGGTGGTTGATCAGCTGCCAAAAGGTCTGGAGGCAAATTAGAGGTGTTTTCCATACTGGTTACTGAATAGAAATAGCATTTGTCACTGGGGGCTGGCACAGGAGCTGGGCTTGGTTCATTCTTTCCTATGGGCTGCTGGCTTTTTGTTCCAGGTTGGGTAAATACGTCTCTGAAACACCTGGGAGAGGCTGAAGTGGCTTTTTCAGACTTTGGGTGGTCTTGTTTCAAGTAGAAATACGGAAAAAACTTGCTGTGTTTGGCTTGTTAAATGAATGAAGTGCCCGGGTGCTACTGTGGTGAAAGTTTCTAGGAAATAAGAGTGTTGCAAGTTTGAATTTGGTTTTGAATTGACTTGCAAGAGAAATGAATCCCCTCTTGGAGAAGCACAGAGAAAGAGCCTTGTCCAGGGTCCCACATCCACCCTCCCTGGAGGTGTCCAAGGAAGGACAGGACGTGGCACTCTGTGCTCTGGGCTGGGGGACAGGGTGGGCATCAGGCACAGGGGGGACCTGGATGTCTTTCCCAGCCTAAATGATTCTGTGCTGGTCAGCAGCAGATCCGTGAGTGATGGGGGCTCTGACTCCCACTCCAGCGCTCTGCACAGTGTCCGTGAGTGTCTCTGAGGGTTACTTTGCACAAGGGTTGGACAATCCCGCTCTCCTTCCCTATGGCACAGCCCTGGAGGATGCAGCTCCCTTCCCTTCCCAGTTCCTCCCTGGTAATGTTATATTACTGTGCCACCCACAGGCAGCTACTGAGCTGCTGGAAAATATTTGCTGTTTGCAGCGGGAGCCAGTTATCAAATGTTAAATCTGTGACAAAAAGCCTCTGGTTTCACTGACTGTGACATCAGCTGTATTGAGGTTTCTCGATCCTCGTTATTCCAGGTTTCTATTTCAGGTGCTTGTAGAGTTGTTATAATATTATCTGAATTTTTTTTCCCCACTTCTTCCACAAAACTCCTTTCCTGTGCTAACCAGCTGCTCTGTTCCTGCTCAGAGCTGTTGCTTCCCAACAAGTGTGGAAATGCCTGAAGTGCTGGGATCCTTGGGAAGAGAAACTGCCGGGCTGTTAATTACTGGTGCACCCCCCGTTTAATTGACAGACATGTTGCCAGGTTGGGGCAGCGAGGGTTTAATCTGCGTGGTTTTTATTGAGGGGGAATATTGTGATTTCCCTCCATCTGACCTCTCCACTGCTCCCTGTGTGATTGGTGCGGAACAAACTGGGTCAGCCGAGGCCGCTCGGAGGATTTTTCAAACCAGCCCTTGTAGCAGATGATGTTCAAACCACATCACTGGAGGACAGACCGAGGTTTGGAGGTGGGCTTGGTTTGGTTTTGAGTGAGGTCAGAAAAAACAGATGAGCTTTTTGGCATCCGCTGACCTGAAGAAGGGCTTGTGAATCTTTTCCCCCTCTGTACTGCTCAGTCCAAGGGGAGGTTAATTATACCTTCACACCTCGTCTTGTACTCTGTAGTAGCGTGTTTGCCATGGTTGATCTGTTTAGGCTTTTTTCAAGAATTTCCCTTGTAATGTTTAAGCTCCAGCCTGTGCACCCGTGCTGAAACCTGTCCCTTGGGAGAACCCTTTGGTGCCGTTGAGTTATTCTGTTTTATGGAACACGATTTTAATACTGTTCACCACGCTCTTAATCTCACGCCTGGCAGATAAAATGAGGTTTTTTTTAGCCCTTCCCCTGGGGGGACCTGGTGGGGCTCCATGCCCAACAGACCCATGGCAGCTTTGCTTAAAAAACCCACCCATCTGCCTTCCTGAGTGAGTAATTGACTGTGGAGAGTGGAAAATGGTGAATTGATTTTTATTTTTTTAAGTTGCATTTATTAAAAAGGGATGGGAGGGGGTGGGCAGTAAGATCTGTGGGGCAGGTTTGGGAGTCTGCCCTCGAGAAATGTGTGCAGCTGAGGGGGAAAGTCCTGATGGTTTGGTTCAACCATTCCAGTGGGGTTTGGCAAGACAGGGAAGACTCAGAGAGTTCCCTGTGTGATGAAGAGGAGCCTCCCAGCTGGCCTTATCCCTGATGTCCACAGGTTCATGTTGTGATGGTGAGATCTTCCAGGCAGCATCAATCCCTCGCTGGGCTCCTGCCATCTGCTCCAGTGGGAGCCCTGCAGGGGATTTGGCCTCTCTGGGTGCTGCTGTAGCAGTGGCGTTTCTGAAACAGTGCAAAGCAAAGGGCTGAACTGGCGTCACGAGTTACAATGCTGTGTTTGTTTGTTGGCTGCTGGCAGCACCGCATCAGGTCAAAATTAAGGATCTTTTAGGAGTTGTCAGTTGATCTTGTTTAATTTCATCTGTATTAGCACAGGACCTCGTTCGTGGGGGTTTGTTAACCCTTCCTTTTCCCTCTCCCTCCAACTGATGGCTACAGTTCTGGATCCTTATCAGAGCATCCTTTCTCTCCCTCACTTGTTTTTTTTTCTGAGGCAGCCTCAGGTTTTGTGTCTCATTACAGTAAAAGCCCTGTGGTTGCTGCCCAGCTGCTGTCAGGTCCCTCTCTGGATGGTGATTTAGAGCTGAGCCAGCATGGAAAGGGCCTTTCCATGCCTAAGGCAACCCTGTTGGCAGCCACAGTGGAGAAGTAATGTGCCACTTCTGCTTGGAAGAGTTGTCAGTTTTCTAGTTCAGTTGGGAAAAACAACCAACATTGGCTCGAGTTTTAGCAGGACTTTTGGAAACATCCCACGGTGTTTTGAAGGCAGCTGCTCCTGTTACTGGAAGAGATGAGCAGTGAGGACAGAGGGGTCCAGCTAATGAGCTTCACTCTGGAGGGAGGAAGCTAAATGCCTGTTGTTCCAGGGATTTGGGCAAGGGTCACTGAAAATCAGACCATGAGGAAGCTGCTGGTCATCAGTGAAGCTCATGGATGGGGATTGTCAGAGGCTGGAAAAACAGTGGTGCCTTGGTGTGACAGTGAGGTCCTGTCCCATCCCACTCCTCTTGACATGCCTGGTGTGCATCCGGGTCAGCTTCCACTGTTCCCAAGGTGGGTGGATCGGTGCTGGCACAAGGAATGAGTGGGAAGGCATGGGAGGAGGGCCAAGGTGTGGATTTGGGCTGGTTTGTGTCACTGTGGGATGCACCCTCAGGAGGATGTGATAGAGCTGGGGAACACCAAACTCCCCGTGCAGCAGGGAGCTTGTCAAGGCTGAAGAAAGGGGGTGGAAAACCGTGGCAAACGCTGCAGCATGGCCGGGGAGCAGCGAGGTTCTATTGTGTGGGGATTAACTGCCCAGCTGGAAAAAAGCCATCACCTTGCTGCCGGGAGTTCAGAGCCGGGTCAATGGAACAGGGATATATTCTTGGACTGGTACAAAGAGCTGAGGGAAAAAAAACCGTGGAGTGTTTGAAGTCCCGAGGCAGACAAAGGCCGTGGTTCTGCTGCTGCGATGGCGAGAGAGAGAGCGGGAGGGGCTGCGGAGTGTCCGGAGCTGTGCCGGGAACTCTTGGAAACACAGGAATTTCACACAGCTGTCAGGCCCCGGGAATGTGTGAGCACTCGGAGCACATGAATATTCAGAGCTGTGGCGTGTGTCACGCCAGAGGAAATGCAAAAATCCAAGTTTTCTCAGGGTTACTTATCTGGGAAACCTCTGACAGCGCTGGGGATGAAAGCGAATTCCTGTTCTGCAGGGCAGGTTATCTCAGCCCAGCTTCCCAATTAGCCAGCCCTATTTAAGGCTGGCAGCAGGATCTGCACTGCTTAATCCATTCCTTTGGTGAGCAAGTGCCTGTTCCTTAGAGCTGTGTGTTCCTGCTTTGGCAACCTTTGGCAGTGCTCTGGGAGCCCGGACTTTGCTCCTTCTTCCTCTAACCTGGCATCGCTTCTTTTTTTTTTTTTTTCCCCCAGTGTTCCTTTTGTGCTCGTTCTATTAATAACCAGATATCGTGGATTTAGTGTTTTGCTCAGAAGGATCCTCCCAGCACAGACTGAGGTGCTTCCAGCCGTGCTGTCAGGCAGTGACAGATGTCCTTGGGTACAGTGAGTGTCCAGCAGCGATGGGGGCTGCCAGGATTAGTATTCCAGGCACAAATGTGCCCCTTGGAATATGCAAAGCTCAGCGCAGCCTGTGCAGGAATGCCCTTGAAAGGCAAATTAAACCCAGCTCCCTGGTGGCTCTGGGGGAGTGGGAGTGCTCTGTCATCTGCACTGAGGTTCAACTAGGCTTTGAGGTGGCTGATTTTTTTGTTTTCCTTCTGTTTTCCCTTCTCAGAAGGGTTTGCTGAAAGAGCAGGAAGGGATGATGGGTCCTTTTGCCTTCAGTGGGGAGCATTCCCTGCCAGGAGAGCGGAGCCAGGTGAGGGTCGGGCTCTGATCCCAGGGAACAAAAGGCAGGATGAGAAGAAACGGCCTCAAGTTGTGCCAGGGGAGGTTTAGATTGGATAATAAGGAAAAATTTTTCACCAAAAGGGTTGTTAAGCCCTGGAAGAGACAGCCCAAGGCAGTGGTGGAGTCTCTATCCTTGAAAGTGTTCAAAAACACGTGGATGTGGCACTTGGGGACATAGTTTAGTGGTGGCCTCGGCTGTTCTGGAGTAATGGTTGGACTCCGTGATCTCAGAGGGCTTTTCCAACCTTAATCATTCTGTGACTCATTAGTTTGAGTTCTTGCAAATGGTGTCCTTGGTGCAGCACGTGGATGTACCAAACCACATCCCACCTGCACGTGAAAGTTAACTTTCATTTTACCAACGTCCACGGATGAAGCTGCAGGGGTTCTGAGGGTGCTTCCCAAGGGACTCGTGTCAGTCTGCCTCTGAAATCAAGATCATCTGATGTTCCTGACCGACTTGCTGCTCACTAACCTGTTCAGAGCTGGGGTCACCAACACCGTTTTGAGAGTTTAGTGGCCATGTCGAGGCGTTTCACCCCATCCAGGAACATCCCTGTGCTGGCACTGGAGCCGCAGCGGGGAGCAGCACCCGGCAGTAACCAAAGGAGTTGTGTCTGCCCACAGAGCTGAGCCAGGCAGAGCTCCCAGGGGTGGGGTGGTGGGGCTGCCTCTGCTGACTCCGCAGCCCCGGGGATGCTCCGATGCTCTTTGCAGGCTGAGCACGTGCTGCACACTCAGCAGGTTGTCACACGGGGGTGATCCAGCTGATCACGGCCACCGAGCTGTGCTTTGCTGCTGGGAGAGAAAGGTGGTGAGCTGGGCTGGGTGGGGAAGGGTTAGGCTGAAATGGGGTGGGGTTTAAGGCTGGCTTTGACTCCTCGGCACTGGAAACAGCCTGATTTTGTGGTTCTTCCCCAGACGCCCCACGCTGTGCCTGCTGATGTGTCTGATTGGGGTTGTCTCAGTTCGAACTGTCAGGACAGAACCTCCCTGTTCTTACTGTGCTACATAATCTGTCAAAATCAAGACATACACTGATTTCCCCAAACTTACCTCCTCTTGCACCTCATTTCAGAACCTTCTCCAGAGAAAAGCTGCCTTTGCTGCCAAAATCCTGGTTCCTCTTTTTTTTTTTGTGGTTCTCCCCCCCTCCCCAGTATGTTCAGAAGTGCCTTGATGCTGTGACATCTGAAATACTTCCTGTGCATGTGCTGTGCTGCCTTTGCTAGATAAGCAATAGCTGTTCCCTTTTACAGCAGGCACATCCCTTCCTGAAGAGGCAGATGTGGAATGTTTTCCCTGGGAACAAATATTTGCTGCTTTGTAATTACGGCACCTTAATTTTGCTTCTCTTTCCTTTCCAGCACAGCGTGTGTGTGATTAGAGGCTACTGATGTCTTCAAAGAGGGGGGGGGTGATGATGCCACACTCTTGTTCCTGGTTTGGGGCAGGATTTCTGCTTCAGGTTTCCCTCCACGCTGGTTTTGTGTAGGCTGAGCAGAGCTGATAGAGAAATGAAACTAAATCTGAGCTTTGGTCACGCTTGTAAATGCAATTGGTGTGTTGATTTTTTTTTTGTTGTTGTTTCTTGTTTTTGCAGGAGTTGCTCGGGAAGATAGTGTGCAAGAGGAATGGAAGAGAACGCTGGTGAGTACCCTTGGATGTCTTACAAAGAACAGCTTCACAACCTGTGTTTCCTTGGTCAAGTATCAGAAAGATCCTGATGACTTTAAACTTGGTCTCTTCGACTGAAGCGTAGAAGGTGATTGGAAAATCTAGTTTGGCAGATGCATCAGTTGTACTGATGGCGTGGACCAGATCTGATTTGAAGCTCTCTTGAACATCTGGAAGGTCTTTTTTTTTTTTAGAATTTCCCATCTCTGAAACCTGGAATACAAGTCTCTTGGCCACCCCAAGCTCTTGAAAACAAGTCACATCCCCTTTCTTAGCAGGGAAGAGTCAAAAGCAATGAGCTGGTTTGAACAAGCCATAAAAGAGGATCAGCTCATGGTTGCTCCCAAGTTCTTTTTCTGTATGTATTTCTTTAGGCTGTTCTGTCTTGCAATAGATACAGGATTTCTTTAATTAAAATTTGGCTTTAAAGCTCTTGCTTTAGGCACTGTGTGCTGCTTGCCCTGAGGCAAGTAAACTCATCCCTGGTAGGTTTAACTGATGGAAGGATATGGCTGTAACTAAAACTCACAGATTTTTGGCTTAGAGATTGCCTTGAATAGCTCTTCCATCTGTTTGCCTAAAATGGGACCAAAAAAAATCAGTTAAGTGGCCATTTTTCCCCTACTATTGACATGAGATTTGCATGAAAGCTCTTGCCTGCACCGTGGGAAACCAGTTTTGAAGCCTATTGACCTCACATCTTCTGGACCGCGGTGCTGCAGTTGGTGTCTTCTAACTCATAAATATTATTTCTGGATTATTGTGTGTGGTCAGGTGATGCCATCCTGAAAACCCTGGGAATGGATGTACTTGTCAGCAGGGCAGGGGTGCTTGGTGGGGCAGATGAAGGCCAGTTTTTGGCTTCTTACTGAGCTGGTCTGGTGGAGCCCCATGGCCTGGCGGGACCAGCTGAGAGTTCTTGCATAAAAACAGGTTGTGCTTACAGTCCTGGTGGCAAGAACTGCTGCTGTGCCTTCTAATTGTCAGCCTGTAAGGTGATCATTTAATTGGGGGTGATTGTTTTCCCTTCTGATTTGCGTGTGGCAAACTAATCCCAAGTGATGACTTCTGGAGGAGGAGGAGGAGGCTGAAGTGAGTGTGGCACTGGCAGCTGAGATGGGAGCAGTGGGTGGAGGTGGCAGCTCTTGTCAGCCCTGGGACAGAGCGCAGGCAGAGCAGGGCCAGTTTCCATCTCTCCAGCCTGAATTACTGGGATGGCTCTGAGCAACATCAAGGCCGGTTTGGATGGGGCTTGGAGCAGCCTGGTGTAGTGGAAGGTGTCCCTGCCCACAGCAGGGGGTGGAACTGGATGATCTTCAAGCTCCCCTTCCAACCCCAAGCAGCCTGTGATTCCGTGAACACCGAGCTCTGCTGGTTCCCCAGGTCTCAGCCCGTGCTGGGGCTGCCAGCAGCCAGCTGTGTTCACATCACAGAGCTTTGTGTCCCTCTTTATGTGCAGCTGAACCCCGTTTTTGGGGTAGAGCACACAGGGACACAGGGCTGGAGCCTGTTGAGGTTACTGCAAGCTTTAACTCCTGATTTGAGCAGTGCTGGTGCCCTGGGATGTGCAAAGCCTTATGTTCTGTTTGCGTTTTGCCAGCTTAAGTAACGTTACCTCCCCTTTCCCTCTGAACTACTTGAGCTGTGCCAGTTTGGGATGGAGTATCTGCACTGGATCTTTGCATGCACAGACACCCCACACAGCTGGTTGAGAAGCTTTACATGTTGCCTCCTTAATTGCTGGGAGCCAAAAGCTCCACATTAAAGGCAAGAATAAGCAGATGGGTCTTCTGTTATAATTTCCTTAAAATTCCTTTGCTTTTAAGGACTCTCATTCTCCAAGTGCTGCTAAGCTCAGGACTCTTGATCCCGGAGATGAGGTAAGGCAGAGCTGAGCTGAAGTCCATGCCCTTTGTTCCCTTCCAAGCCTGGTGCTGTTGGATGTACTGCTGTCCTTCCCTGGTTGGATATTAACTGCACTCAAATGCTGCATGGCTGGCGCTTGTTTGAGCTGGTGTGCTTGGAATGGCCACTGGGAATGCGCAGGGAAGCATAAATCCTTTAGAGCTGTCAGGCTTCACTAGCCATGGGTGGGTGGGGGAGCCCTCCTTGGCTGGCTGCCCTGGCTAATTAAAAATGAAATTTGCTGTTGTCTTCAGATTTTTAATTCATGCTCATCCCCGAGGACGAGTGGAAGCAAGGGCTGCAGGCAGCTGCAGTGAAGTTTCAGAGCTTGTCTATACATGGTTTTTTAGAACAGGTGTGCAGCTTAAAATGTGCTTTCAACCCTGCCCTGGGTTGTTTTTCAAGTGTAGAGAAGAATATACAGAAAATTCAGGCAAATCTTGGGAGGTGGCCCTGGGCAAGTGACTATAAGTTAAGTAGCCACATATGGCAATGGCCTTAAGCTGATGGAGGGTGGGCTTGGATGGGATATTAGGAAGAAATTGTTCCCTGTGAGGGTGGGGAGGCCCTGGCACAGGCTGCCCAGAGAAGCTGTGGCTGCCCCATCCCTGGAAGTGTCCAAGGCCAGGTTGGACGGGGCTTGGAGCAACCTGGGCTGGTGGAAGGTGTCCCTGCCCATGGCAGGGGGTGGGACTGGATGGGATTTAATGTCCCTTCCAACCCAAACCATCCTGGGATCCTGTGTCAGGTCTCTGCAGTGCTGCCCCCGAGCAGTCAGCAGAGCTGGGGCAGGTGGGAGGACGGAGGTTTGGGAGAGGAATAAATGAAATCTAAATATACACACGCTGCCAGGCCCAGCTTCCTCAAAGTCCCACCTACACAAGAGTTCTCTTGAAGGGAAATGTCAGTGGAATACCTTTCCCCTCTTCAGATCCTTCCTGTGGTGCGGGTGAAGGATCACACTCTATTTTGGGAGCCCGTTTCCGCTGTTCCATCTCCTGCCCAGGCCCCCTCCCAAGACCACTCACTCACCTTCCCATGATCTGAGCTAGGTCTGGACCTTTCTCTTAG
This sequence comes from Empidonax traillii, assembly GCF_003031625.1. Lineage (NCBI taxonomy): Eukaryota > Metazoa > Chordata > Aves > Passeriformes > Tyrannidae > Empidonax > Empidonax traillii. Next base: position 133,165 of record NW_020956252.1, on the reverse strand, counting down.
TCAGGGGATTGTGTTCTGTCTGGTATTTCATCTGCCTGTAAGCCTGTGAGATCTTAAAAAGCAAAATATTGAAGAAGTGGGAGCTTTGTGCTTGGCAGGGTGAGACTCACCTCGTGCCTGTGGTTCCTTGAAAGCTCTGCTGCCGTGTTGGATCGACCTAAAGTGGGATCAGACCTGCAGTTCACCTGCCCAGTAATGAGCAGTCACTAATGAAAAGCCTCGGAGGGAGCCTGGGATGCCTTTTGATGGGAGGTGTTTGCTGTTGGGTCCTTTGACCTGCTGTACTTTGGTGCTCTGTTGACAGTTTCTGCCTGTGCTTACACACTTCATCTGCAGGTATTGGGATAGGAACCTTTTAGTAGTGTCCCTAAAAGGTTTAAATCCCAGTAGGACAACTGTGAAGCATTTTGGGAAATTAGTGAAGTAGCCTTTGCACACACAGTCTCCAACCCAAAGCTGCTTTTTTAAAATAGCACTTGAAATACTGAGTTTATGGATGCTTTAAGAATCTTCTGCAGTTACTGCTTTATACCAGCCTGACTTTCATCCCCTTTGACTTTCATCCCCTTTATCTCCTGCTGTGCTACTTTTTTTTCCCCAATTCTTTTCCTACTAAAAATAGGAAACACTCTTCAAGTCCTTCACCTTTGTGCAAACAAAGAAGTCATTTGTTTTAGCATCTGAGCTGACTCCTGGGCTACATGGCCTCAGAAGGAAACCAGTGTGATACGAATCTGCTGCTTCTGGAGGCATGGACTCCAAATATAGTCTGAGTAGGGGAAAGGGCTGGAAATGGGAGTGCTTAGTTCTTGTGCCACCAGCTCTGCTGCTTTTTCCCAGCAGGATGCCTGGCTGGATACCCAATTCCCGTTTTTATCCCCAAAAATCAGAACTGTATCATCAGATGCTCAGAGGTTCAAAACCTTTGTGGGAACCACAGAATCCTGGAATGGTTTGGGTTAGAAGGGACCTTAAAGCCCATCCAGTCCCACCCCCTGCCATGGGCAGGGACACCTTCCACCAGCCCAGGTTGCTCCAAGCAAGTGTCCAACCTGGCCTTGGACACTTCCAGGGATGGGGCAGCCACAGCTTCTCTGGGAAATCCCTTCTACCCCCTGACTACTCTCAAAGGGAGCAATTTCTTCCCAATATCCCCTCTGTCAGTGGGATGCCATTCCCCCTTGTCCTGTCCCTCCAGGCCCTTGTCCAAAGTCCTTCCCCAGTTCTCTTGGAAGCCTTTTAGTCACTGGAATAAAATTATTCCAGAATAAAAGAACAGGTTTTTCTTCCAGGAAGACACAGAAGCTGTGAGTTCCCTGAGATCCTGGATGTTGTGTGTACATGTGATACAGCACAAGAGCCGAGGTGGCCAAAGTGCCTGAGATCAGCCCTTTAATTACAGTTGATGTGTGCTCATTTGCAAGCAGGCAGAAAGGCAAATTCCTACTGTTCCTTAGGCAGATTTAAAGGGAGGAACTGATGGAGAGACCGTTTGACTTTTAAACAAGGTGCAGAAGCACAAGGTGCTTACCTGCATGAAAGCCTTATTGTAAATAAGTCGAGTGCACTTGACAAGCCAACAAAATACTTTGGGACATTATCCTGACAGCCTTTTGTTCTTAAATTTGCTCTAGTTCTTCGTGTAATTAATGTGCTGAGTGCTGTCAGGGTGCTTGGGGCACTCTACGGGATGTCAGTGCTGGTTTGCTTCCTGCTGCATTTGCAAGTGGTTCAGCTCAGCCATCCATCCACTTGGGGTGGCATTTTATACCCAATGATTTCCCCCCTGAACAACTTCAGGAGGTGTCTGAATTTCTGCTGCCTTTCCCTCCTGAGCTACGAACCAAATGTTTTACAGAGATTATTTGCTGACCCTCCAGAGACCTCTTAATTCCGTGACACCCCATTTGGAGTGACTTTTGGAGCTGTTGTGGTGAATGGCTGTGTAGTCTGTACCCACATCTCTCTGCCTGGGGGAAAGCAGAGGTTAATTCTGCTGTTTTTGTGGTTTTGTGGCTCAGCTGTGGATGTGCTGGTATGGAGGTGCTTTGGCCTCCAGGCTGGAGCAAGGCAGTAGCAAAGGCTGATGCTGAGTGAGAAATGTCATGTTTGCTGAAGTGTTTCGAGATTGAATTGAATGATCTTGTTTCTTGTGTGAAGAGATAAGACCTTGTAGGACACATAGTCAATCCTTTGGGTAATTCAGGGCAACTCCCTGTGAAACAGTGAGTTGTGGAGCTCCTGTGGCTCAGTAAGTAGGACATGGAGCAGGGCAGGCACAGGTTTCCAGAGTTTCTGGTTTTAATTTTCAACTTGTTGGACCTTAAATTCACCTTGCTCCTGGAACATTGCCTGCAAGTTCTGTCCAGGGACTTTAGCAGCTGATTTTATTGGGGTTGGGGGTAGAAAGAGGAGCCTGCCTGGAACCAGAGGCAAACAGATTTAATATAAATGAAGTGATTTTTTTTTTTTTTTTTGGTTGTTATTACTGTTTTTTCACACAGCAGCAATGTGTCCAGACCGAGTGGCAAACCTGCCTTTTTAAAAACAAAAATGCTGAATGTTCTCATTCCTTCAGTGCCTTTGTGAGCTGTAAGTGGTGTTAGCTGAGCTGTTGGCTGGACAAAGCTGCTCCCAAAGGCCCCGGGGCTGGTGCTGAGCTTCGGTCCCAGCGCGGAACACTTAAATCTTGTCACTGCCAACGTCACTAGTTTTATCTGTTTGGTTCCTATTTGTCCTGGAAAGGCTCTGGTTGCTGAAGGTGTCTTTTGTCTCCTGAAACAGAACCCAGAGGTCTGGGGGTGGCTTTTTTTCCAGGCTGAACCCATCCAGCTGTGATGGGACCCAGCGATAACCGTGACTTGCTGTGGGGGGGGGAACGCTGTTCTTCGACCCAGCCTGGGTTTGTCTCTGCTTTGTTAAGCGGAGATTTTAAGATTTCCAAAGGGTTTACTGTCTGGGTTTGTACGTGAAAAATACCAGTTGCTAAAATTTCCCCTCACAGATCTGCTCAGCCTGCGGGGCGCTCAGGCCCTGCGGCTTCTCAGCTGAGCCTTGCAGGTTTAGGCTCTGCAGCGGGTCCCGTTGCCTCTCAGAGCCTGTCTTAAGACCGTGTAAGATGAAGTTTTGTGCACTGGAGTAACCCACAGGCACGATTTCCTTATCGTGGAATCATTTCGGTTGGAAAAGCCCCTCGGAGTCCGAGGGTCTGTCCCGTGAGGGGCCGCGGCCGCCAGGGGGCGCTCGGGCCCGGCCCGAAGGCGGGTCGGTGACAAAGGGAGCCGGGACGGGAGCCGGGAATGGGATCGCTCTGGCCGGGATTAGATGGGATATTGGGGAAAATCCCTTCCTGTGAGGCCCTGGCACAGACTGCCCAGAGAGGCTGTGGCTGCCCCGTCCCTGCGAGTGTCCAAGGCCAGGTTGGACGGGGCTTGGCGCAACCTGGGCTAGTGGAACGTGTCCTTGCCCATGTCCCTTTAAGGTCCCTTCCAACCCAAACAATTCTGCGATTCTGTGAAATGCATTTCAGTAGGATATTCCCCTGCAAGAGCAGGGCCCTAGGGTGCTCCCTGTTTTGTAGGGGGGGAAAGAAACAAACCAGGTTTGTTTGTGGTGCAGCCAAGCAGTGGCCGTGGACATTGGGGAGCCGAGGGAATGGCTGGAGCTGTGTCAGGGCAGGCTCAGGGTGGATCTCAGGGCAAGGTTCTTCCCCCCCAGGCTGGTTGGGCACTGAACAGGCTCCCCAGGGCAGTGGGCACAGCCCCAAGGCTGCCAGAGCTGCAGGAGGCTTTGGCTGATCCTCTGGGGCACAGGGGGTGACTCTTGGGGCTGAGGGTTGGACTGGATGGTCCTTGGGGGTCCCTCCCAGCTCAGCACATTCTGGGATTCTGTGACTCTCCTGGGCACTGCAGTGGGGTCTGACTGAGCACCACGTCAGGCTTAGTGCCAGCATAATAAGACTGGCCTAATTGGTGTAGCGCATGCACACGAAAGCCTCCCTCTGCACTTGAAAAGGTGGAATTTAATAACGCTCTGTGCTCCGTATAAGAATCTCGTAGAAAGTCACATCCCGGGTTCCTGTTCCCTGCTCCCCCACGGGCTCGGAAGCAGCTCTGTACTGTTTGCTTTGTGTGCTTTCCCTTTCCTTCCCCAGCCTGGCTGCACCAAGGGACTCGTTTCCAAGGTTTCCAAGGCGAGGTGAGCAGCGAGTCATGGCTTGG
>NW_020956252.1:72763-128380 GCF_003031625.1 Empidonax traillii | reverse complement strand
CCAACATGTGCTGTGATTTTTGCTGGAATTCAACCAAAAAGATGAAAAAGCTGCCCTCCCACCTCCAGCCCTTTGATCTTAACAATAAATCTTGAAAACTTTAGTGGTGATTAGGAAAGCAAACACTGTCCCTTCCTGTAGGGCAGGCAGGAGTTTGTTCTGCCCAAGCACTGGGCCTTGCAGGGGTTAAGTTGCCATTTATCTTTGGGGGAGGAAAGGAAAATCTCTCCCAAGTAATTAAGTGAAGATGCTGATGCTAATGAAGGGGCTTTCAAGGCCGGGACTGGTGGAGGGTGATGGGAATCCCCTGTTGAATCAATGACATTACGGCCTTAGGAGTGATTCCGCAATTATTAGGCTGAAATGATGTTGAACATGAAGTTAATCCTGTTATCTCTCAGATATTGAGCAAACTGTGTGCTCTGGATAACTCTGTAATGGGATTATAGGAGTCAGTGTGGCACCCTTGGCACTCCCTATCTGTCCAGGGCTCTTGCTTATTTTCCTGGTCAGGATAATGTATTGTTTGGGCTTCCTAGAGTTAATTTTGGGAGGCGGTGTCTGGGGCAGTGTTTTCCAGCTCTTTTTTTAACAAATTAATTTGATAATGAACACCCTGTTGCCTCCTGAAGCCGTTCACTCCTGCACTGGGAAGATCCCTTGAGCCCATCCCTAAATAAATGTTTAGGAAAAGAACTGAAGAACAAGGACAAGTTTAAAAGGAGACTTCCCTGCGTCACACCTTCCTGGCATCAAGGATCTGCCGTTGAGTGAGTTCCTGTGGCTGAGACACAGTTCTGGGCCATCATATTTGCAGAGAATAATCAGCTCTGGTTTTGAAAGTCCCGTTTTGCATCCGTGATTGCCTGTGGTGATTTGTTCTAAACAAAAGTAGCTGGTGGGAGGGGGGAGTTTAAAAGGGATTATCTCGAGCTTGTTTTGAAGCAGTGGGGGGAAAAAATTACAAGTTAACCAGTGTCAGGAAAACCCAGGAACCAAAATGATCATGTAGGGAGGAGAGAGAAGAGCCATAATGCGTGTTCAGGCACTGGCTGGTGGTCAGTGCAGATGGGTTTGTTTTCCTGTTGGGCACAGGCCTCCAGGTTGGAGTGGCCTGACTTCCAGGCAGGGTTTGGATGAGCTGGAACAGCGACTTTCTTGCTGCCAGGTCAAAGCTACGACGGGTGGTTGCAGCGGGACAAAACACACAGTGACTTCAGACAACCACATGCAGTGGAGAGGTGAAGCCCCCCACCCCAGTGAGAACTAGAATTTGGGTTTCAAAGTCATGGAAAACTTTTTTTTTTTTCCTCTCCTCTGCTCAATTACCACTAAACCAGGCCTCTTGCTTTCAGCATCACTATAGAAGTGATTTCTACAACACCCACTAAAGGAGCAGATGTTTTTGTGCCAAGCCAGAAATTTCCATAAATATGGGAAAGTTCCGTTATTAAATGGTCAGTCAGCTTTTAGTTTCCAAGCTTTGATTCTTTTTGTTTTAGACACTGATCTCGTAAAAAAACTGCCGATTTTTTGGTGAGCTTTTATTATTATTTTTTTCCCTGTTCCCTTGAGGAAGCTGTGGATTGTTTTGGAAGCTCCAAGGAGCTCATTTCCAGCAGAAATGGGCTTTGGGGTTGTTAATGACTCTGTGTCTGGGCTGCCTTTAAGAAAGCAGTGTGAGAACATGGGGGCTGATGTAGCCAAGGGGCCACCTGGGATTTTTAGGCCCAGTTTAAGTGCCCAGGGGCCAGCCAGCCCTACTGATGATAAGGGGATGGATATTTAGATGTCATCCCTGTAACCTGTAATTCCAGGGAGCTTGAGGGAAGCCCTGGGGTAATCCTCACACCCAGGGAGTTGGTGCCTTCCATGAGCTTTTTGAGATGGGAATCCAGCACCAGAGCAAACTCCTGATTTCAAATCTGAAGTGCACAGAGGAATGGCTTAATATTTATGTTTATACACCCTATTTCTGTACACCATATTTGTTCTCCAAGGCATCCTTGCTATAACTAATCTTGAAGAGTCCTCTTACTGGAGCCATGGATTTCAACTTTCCTTCATGGACTTTTGAACATGGTCTGATAGAGGAGGCACAGACCTCTCGTAAATAAAGGGATCTGAGTGTTTTCCACTGTTTTTCTCAGTGGCTTCTCTTTGAACTTCTTGTAGATCTTGCTTGTTCTTCCTGCAAGCTGAAAACCTCTGAACTTGAGTTTTGCTGTCTGGTATGTTCTAGATCTCGAGCAGGGAGAGCTTGAGGAGTTTGTGCTGATATTCTTCTGTTAAATCTTTGTCCCTAATCAGCAGCATACCCTCTTTGAGAGTTGGGAAGTGTGTGCTGTACCTTCACAGGGCCATGGGGTGCAGAGTGGAGCTCCCTGGGTGCCATCACATCATCCTCTGATCCCAGCCTCTGTCTCAAGGTGTTTAATTCAGGTGTGAGGCTCCCCAAAGGCTGCCCTGGGCAGGAGTGGGTTGTATCCTGCTCTGCCCCTCTGTCCTGGGGGTTCTGTGCATCCAGGTGAAGGTGGGACTGCAGCTCCCACCAGGCTGGCTGGGAGCTTGTTTGCTGACATCCTTGAAATAGCCGTGTGCTGGAACTCTTATGCTGCAGAATTTGTCTGGGAGGGTGAGTAAATATTTGAGGAGCTCACCCTCCCCAAGCTCAGGGCTCTTCAGCGGGGGGTTTGAGCTGCTGCTTCAAAGCCCTGCCAAGTGGGACGAGAGGGAAGTGTCGAGTGTCTCAGAACCCTTTTTTTGTGGCTGCTGTTTTGGTGTGGTCACTGCTGGTGCTCTACAGGTGCAGGAGGAAGGGAATGAGGTGAAATCATGTGAAATGGGGAATCTGGGAATGTGCGAAGGGCCGTGTGTGCAAGAGGGGGAGCAGCTCAGGGAGAAACAGCTTCCTCCGAGGTTAGATCAGCTGTTGGTGTTATCTCATCTCTTGACATTTCCTTTAATTATATGAAACAACCTTGACACCGTAAACAATTCCCATGGCATTGTCTCTGCACTTGTGAGTCAGAGTGATGTGTAAACAGCACTTGGTTTGGGGGACCCGGGGTCTGTGTGGCCCGGGACACATTTGTCACATCTGATTTTTGTGCCCTGGCTCTTGGTGCCACCGTCTTGTTTTCCCAAGGCATTTGGTGCTGGCACAAAACAGGAGCATCTGGGCTGGGATTTCAGGACCATCCTAAGGGGGGTGCTCTCCTTTTGCTTTTCCTTTGTGCCTCCATAAAAGTTCCAAAGGTGTAAGGGGGGGGGGGAAGGGCTGTTTCACAACACAACCCCTTTAAATCACGTTACCAGCAGTCATTTACTCCTGTTTCTGTTTTCAGCCTCGCTGCTGTTCAGAGACACCTCAGTGGTTGAGCAAGAGTCAATATTTGAGGAGTTGAGGTTGAGGTTCACTCACTGTCTTGCTGATGGTTCTTGTCTGGGTGTGACCCATGGTCTGGCCCTGCCACTGTTTAGGGTGGCCCGTGGTAAATCTATGAAACATCACTTGGCCAGATGCACTTCCTAAGTGTTATCTTGTTCCTGAAATAGAGAATAAAGCCTGTATCAACATGAATCACAAAGTTGATAAACTGGAATGGTTCCTCTTCGAGTCGTCTTCGTGTATTGGGCAAATATTTATCCACATTGTTTCCAAAGGCATATTTGTGCAATAGAAGGAGGTCAGACCTGTAATTACCTGTTAGATTTACTCTGGCAGAAATGGCTTGTAAAAACACAGTACGTTTGAAAGGAAGCTTTTAAACCTCCTCTCTGTGTGTGAACCTGAAGCTGTGGTTTAAAATTTCAGATTTTATGAGAGCTTTCAGTTGCAAAAAGTATTTTCCTTGCCGAATTAAAGTGCTTCAACCCAAACTGATCCGCAGTTTCTTTTAATTCCATGAGCTGTGGCAGGGAATTTGGGTTTCTCTTCCAGCTGTATCTGCTGGAGATGATCAGAAGCTGGGGTTGTGTGCCAGACTTGCCTTGCATTTTAATCAGGAGCTTCTAGTCTGGTCAATAATTAAAGCCGAGCAGGTGCGGTGGGGAAGTTGGGTGTTCCCCAAAAACTAAACCAAGGCGCTTTTGTTGGTCTCCCTGGGCAGAGCCAAGCGAGTGAGGGGCGGTGGGATGCCCTGGCACTGCCTGGCTTGTGCAGTAACTTGGAAAAAATGTAGTTCAGACTGGAGAGCTGTAGGTGTTGAAGGGTGATTTGAATTACTGGTGTGGCGTGGCTGCTGCGAGTCCGTTGGGGCGGCAGAGCAGGGATGTTTTGCTGCAGTTTCAGCTCTGGGTACGAAGAGCGAACGCGCTCGCTGAGAGATTTTTGTGAAATGCTAAAAAGAGGAAATGACTTTTACAGAGAAATCTTGCTGCCTTTCTTTTCGGTTGGTGTGTGGGCAGAGAGGCTTGCAGCTGATTTCTTGGAGGATTAGAGGTAGGAAGAGAAATTGGGGATGAGGGTTTTAATGGATCAGAGCCTGTGAACCGTGACCTACACATTGCAGATTAACTTACAGAGTTACAGTGCTACCCCTCTGGGTTAACTTCAATTTAATCTGATTTTAGAGGTTTAATATTTAGGGATGTTCTTGCTGTTAACTTGCACTCTCCAGCGCTGGGCTTAACAGAGTTTGTCCCACTGGTCTTATAGGTGGCATAGATGGACTTACCTCTGCTGAAAGACTCGATTCTTTCGGATAATGCCTGCATAAAGCTGTAAAATCTGGTGAGTTAGGTGTGTCCTGGAAGGCAGTTTGTGGTGGCCACTCACTCGGGAAGAGCTCTGTGTGCTGTGCTGGGCCAGCCCTGAGAGCACGTGCTGGGCAGTGCTTTGGAAGGACGGGAATGTATTTTTAGTTTGTGCAAAGCTCTGTTAGTTTGGTCGCTCTTCATCTCCCTGTTTGGCAATGGGAAGCCTCAGGTGATGTCAGCTTTTTGGGTTCTTCTCTGAGTTTTTGCTGCAGGAGAGGGTTAAACAGGAGTTGAGCTAAAATGCCATTCCTGTTTCTTCTCTAAACAAGGCAATAATTAATGTAATTTTCTCCTCTGTGTTTTTGTTTTATGTGCTCCTAATAATATAGCTGGAAGTGGCAGATGGGTATCCTGCCTCCGAGTGCTTCGCTGTTGGGAATATGCTGATGCTTTGCTGGAATGTCTCCTATATCTGTGCTCCCTTTGGCTTCTGACCAGAGCTTCTCTTTAATGCTGCTTCAAGGTGCTCCAAAAAGTCGTTTGTCAGCTTTGGAGGTTCCCTTGCCTGGAGATGGCAAAGCCATGAATCACCGTGGTGATGGAGTTAGCCAAGATGTGACTGAATCTTTAATTTTGTCAGGGTTGCATTCCTTAGCATTCCCTCCCTAGTAAACAAGAAAATACGTGGCCTGTGTTGTAATTGCAGTGAGTGGTGAGGAGGCATCAACGTTTCCAGTACTGGCTGAAATCAGCTTCCATTGGAAGTTGTGCTTCCACTGGAAAACAAGGCTGGGGGGTTATTTTGGCCTTAAGCTCCTCTGGGCCCAAAGACCAGTTTAATTCACTATTTTTTTTAGCCCGTTCCTTGTGACAGTGAAGCAATTCCTTGTGATCTGTGACCAAGGGGCTTTCCAGGAGCAAAACGGCCTCACCTTCCCAAAGGTGGGGCTGGAAGTGCTGTCAGCCAGCTCCTTGGAGAGCAGTGCCCTTCCTCCAGCTGTGCCCCATCCCAGCCAACATCTGGGCTGCTGTGGGACGTGGGCTGCTCACCTTCCCCGCCACCAGCACGTGGGTGGTGGCTCCTGGCGCCCTGGATCCGCTGCCCTTTGCTGTCTGGGATGGAGCACCGTGCTGACTAACTGGTGGGGACAAGGGGCCTGGAATGCTCTGGGAAATAGGAGTTTCCCTTCTTGGAAATGTCACAGGAAGCGTGGAGGAAATCATGTGCCGTAGGAGCGGTTACCTCACATTTCTGTCTCATCCAAACCCAGTGCCCTTTCCATCGGAGTCCGCGGGGCCTGAACAATGCGGTGCCAGCTGCCTTATAAATAACCCATTTTCCACTTCCACACCGGCTTTTCATTCCGTGTGAGGGGAAAGGAAGAGCGTCACGTTGTGTTGGTTTGTGCCCTTTCAGGGGGGACATGTTACTGATTCCCTGTGCTCTGTTTTAGAGTCAGAGCAGAGCCCACAAATGGTCATTGCTGTGGCCACCCAGCGCTGGTACGTGTGTGTATATAATATTTCTTCATCTGTATTCTTGTTCTGCCAAAGCTGAACACAAAAACTGTGGTGAAACCAAGCTGATCAGAGGGATGGAGCAGCTCTGCTGTGAGGAAACACTGAGAGAATTGGGATTGTTCATCCTGGAGAAGAGAAGGCTCCCAGGGTGACCTAATTGTGGCCCCCCAGTGCCTGAAGGGAGCTCCAAGAAAGATGGAGAGGGACTGTTGACGAGGGGGAATGGCTTCAGGCTGACAGGGCAGGGTTAGATGAGATATTGGGAAGAAATTCCTGCCTCTGAGAGTGGTGAGGGAATAGAATGGATTTCCCGGAGGAGCTGTGGGTGCCTCACCCCTGGAAGTGCCCAAGGCCAGGTTGGACGGGGCGTGGAGCAACCTGGGCTAGTGGAAGGTGTCCCTGCCCATGGCAAGGGGGTGGAAAAGGATGAGCTTTAATGTCCCTTCCACCTCAAACCATTCTGTGAAATGCATTTCTATGGGATATTGCCCTGGGGTCCTTCCTCCTGGTGAGGTGATCCCTGTGTGGGAATTCCAGGTGAATGCAAGGAAAGAGCCTGGAACACCCTGTAGCTCCTGCTGACTCTGGCGATGGGGCTCTGAGGGAAAACACCCCAGCACCACTGGTATTAAATATCCAGCTCCGTGTGCAGGGGTTGGGATGATGCTTGGGAGTGCTTTTTAATGTTCCTGTGGCTGAATCATGGAACACCGAGGGCTGAGTCACCGCGGGTGAATGCGGCGCTTCACGTCGGGGTGAGCCCCAAATGGCAGCAACACCGGCTTCGTTAGAGGAGCTAATATTGGGCTCATTATGGGCTTCGTTACATTTTGAAGGCAAACAATCCAGGAGAGTTCCTTTTGCAGTGTATATAAGCAGATTATTAGCGTGGGAATGCCAGGGGTTTAATGGGATGCTGGGCTGGAGAGGAAATGAAACTTCGGGTGTACCCCAGGTTTTGGGTGTTTATTGCCTGTCCTGTTTTGTCTTAGCCATCTGACTGTCCTGAAATCCAATAAAATTCATGTCATTGGGGTTTTTTGCTTGCTATATTTTAGAAAAAAATGCTGAAGGGACAGTCAGCTGTTTCCCTTTTTGCTTTCCTTTAGAAAGCTCTTTGCAATTCCGAGCTTTTCCTCTGATAAAGGTCTTCCTCTGTCCCTGAGGAGCAAAAGATTTGCTCTGGTTTCTTCTGGTTGCTGTTCAGCCAAATCAGATGCCCCTTCTCATTATTATGGCAATTTTGGACATTTATTGCTCCTCCTTGCCTTGAAATGTTGGGTTTCCTTTATCCTGGGTGTCCAGTTGGATAAGGACAGGTTGCTTTGTTCCGTGTTTTCCCCCAGCAGTGAAGCAAAGCACTCTGGAAGCAGAGGGTTCCTTGGGAGCAGAGCTGCTCTCGCCCTCTGTCCTCGGGCTACAGTTGAGGCAGGAACATTTTTTGGTGGTGTTGTGTCTGCTGGGGCAGAGTTTGCACCTCTCCTTCCAGAGGTGGAGCTGAAGGATGGACTGGCAGGTTTTTCTGGCCAGGAGTTCCACCTTGAAAATAACGATGCTGGTGACACTTTTGGATTTGCGCTGTTTTGTGCACTTTATCAGCTCTCTTCTGGTGGGGTTTTGTTCTCTCTCCCCCAAAGAGGAGAGAGTTGTGGCTGATACTCCTGAAGGATGCAGGAAGTCCAAGCCAGATGTGATATGAAATGCAGATTTGTATGTCTGTATTCATTGAGCACCACAGCCCTGAGTTGGAGAAGGAAATATTAATACTTCTGGTACAACCTTTGCCAAATAATCCTGTTCCTCTCTTTGTGGTTGTCTTTTAAGGTCTGATGAAGGATAGAGAAACAGAGAGGGACTTTATTTCACAGCCTGGTGAGTTCCTGTGTGGAACCAGAGCCTTGAGTAACTGTTGTGCATCCCTTGAACTGCAACCACTGTGACTTTAATGCATTTAAATAAATCTTCTATTGAAATTTAAGCTGATGTTTCATGTCTTACTGATGTAGAAGTTAAGGGTCAGAGATAGGATTGTGCTCCTGTGCTTGAACAGCCTACCACGTGTCATCTGTTCCACAGCAGAGCTTTGTGCCCTCTGAATTCACAGCAAATGCCTTATAAAATGCAATGCCTTTAATTCCTTGGAAGCCAAGCAGGTTCTAGATGCAGCGTTCTGTAGCATTCCCAGCTGTAGGGATGTTTTTTTCCAGACCTCCTTCCAAGCTGGAGCAACTGATTTACAGACTTGGAGAAATCTTCCCGCCTCTACCTCTGACCTTTGTGGGTCTCCCTGCCAGATGGCAGCGAATTTAAATGGCTTTTAAATGGCTTTTTCTTTGTCTCAAAGCAAAAAGTCTTCAGTGAGGTGGAGCATTCCCGGGAATGCTCACAGTGGAGATCAAAAGTGCTTGGAAGGGTGGCTGTGGCTGAGCAGACAGAAACACGGCAGGGAGATGTCCGTGGTGGGAGGTGGAGAGGAGCAACACTTCCAGGAATGTCCGTATTCCCTGTGGGAGGGAGGACAGTGCTATTTGCCGTCCGCCTCCGTGGGTCTGCTGATCCCCCTGCTCCTCCACCTGCTCCTGCTGTCCATGGGATGGGGGATGTCCTCTGCAGCAGGGATTGAGGACAAGCAGGATGCAGGTGGAGAAGGTGCACGAGTGTCCTCCTTCCTCCCACGCTTTTGCAGCTCTGCTGTGGAAGAGGAGGGGTTTTGCAAGGTGCCTGTGGAGCTATTTGGTGTGTTAGTGGGGGAGCCAAGAGCACCAGGACTCCCAGGTGAGGTGTTACCAGATTTCAGAGCTGCCCCTTGACCTGTTCTGGGGGTTGTTCCTGCAGCGCTGCCTCTCCCCATCCGTGGGGCTGGAACGGTGATCCCTTGGTGTTTGCTCTGGGCAATGAGCAGCATTGACTGTTCCCACCTGCACCAGCCCAAATCAGCATCTTGGATCTTGTTGTTTCCCAGAATAGAAGGTTTTCCTGTTGGGATTGCTCCCTGGGTTGATATTGAAGTCCTGCTCCTGCTGCCCCAACAAGGACAGGGACACCAAGGGCTGCAGCAAATCCTGGTGTGGTTAAACCTGCTTTTTCCTACAGTGGGAAGGAGCCAACCTGGATGTGTCACATGGGATCAGATTCCTGGTTTTAATCCCTTTTATGCTGCAGCAAATTCTGTATATTTTTGAAAATTGTTTTTCCTTCCCCCCCCCCCCCCCCGACTTAAGATTGATAGTGGGGTGTGCAGGGAAATGAGTTGTAAATTCACAGAAGTCTTAACCCAAATTTCAGTGACAAATTAAAGGTTCCAAGTGGACACATTTAAACTCTGGAGAGCTTTGTTATTGTGATGTAAATGCTGAGGGGGATGTTTGTTTTCTGTTCGTGTGTCACAGCTTGATGGTTAAAGTAACAAACTCTTACTTTCCTTGTTAAATTTAAATTTCCCTTTGTTAAATTTAAATTAAACAAGGAGCCACTGCTGCCTGCTTCCTGGTAGCTTTAGTGGAGAGGGGAATTGCTATGAAATTGTACTTTTATTATCCATCTGGCAAGATGCATATCAGCTCGGGCACTTTAAAATTCCCTTTGCTCTGGGATAGTGCAGCTCCCAAAGCACTTAGAGCACCGGCTGTGTCATCCCTTGTATTTAGAGGGCTCAGGTGGGGTGTTCCCTCTTTGATCCCGTTTTGGGAGGTGAAACCCCTCGGTTGTTGGATTCTCCTTGAGGAAAACACCCCGCTCTCCTCTCTCCTCGCTAAACTCGAGCGAGGGGTGTTGATAATTTGGATTATGCAGCTAAGTGGCTGGAGCGTGGCTGGCTGTCTCCTCCCCTTCCTGAGCTTCGGCCCTAGCCAGCTCGGCTCTGGAATGACAGGCATTCCTGCGTGAAGGGAGCTGGCACAGACACCTATTTATGAGCCTGGAGTGCCCGGCCATGGGGTCCGGAGAGAGCCGGGGCCGTGCCGGACCATCCCGCACCGGAGCCGTGGCCTGAGCGCCGGGAGCCGCCTCGCTCGCCGGGCTCCTTCCCAGCCTACGGCGTGGATTTATCGTTTTAAAGGACTGAAGCGCTCCCAGGGTAGAGTTTTCCTCTCGCTCTGTCTCTCTCTCTCTTTCTCCCCTCCCGCCTCTTTCCCCGGGAGCTGCTCAGGACAGGATCCCATGGGGCAGCCGCACTTCTCCAGACCGGTCAATCCAGCTGCTCCCGGTGAGTAATGGAGGGAATGCGGGGCTGCGGCGGGGCAGGAGCGCAGGTGAAACGGAGGAGTCGGGAGGAGTGGAATGCGGGGCTTGTGTAACCTGTGCCCAGCCAGGGAGAGAAACCCAGAGAGAAATAACTCCATTTCCTGCCTTTCTCCTGCTCGTGGCACATGCAACGTGTTCCCTGATCCCCGGGCAGACTCTGGGACGCTGTTATTAGGGGTAGCCTCTGCCTGGCAGGGATTCAGGGATACCACTTCTGCAAAGCACTTGGACAGCAGTAAAATTCATCTGCGTGGGGCAGGAGCCAGCCCTGATAGTGATCCCGGACCAAAGGCACCCACAGTTGCCTCCTTGGGTGCGATGTCACCTAGTTTTGGGGGCAGCTGTTGCAGCTTTGGGGGGAAGAAGGGCTTGGCAACCATCTCCCTGCTTGTTTTCCTTCTCCACTGCGAGGTATCTCAGTAACAGACAGCCTGGAGCAAACATAAGTGTGTTAAGCCCTGGAAGCAGCTCCACTTCCCGGACACAGTGTTATTCCAGGTCTGTCATGAGTGCTTTTCCCAGCACTGGCAGTGAGGAGACTTTGCCCATCCCGCTGTTCCCATTTCTCTCACCCCAACTTGCTGTCACCTGGCTGGGCTGAGTCATTCACTCTCATCTGTAATGTTGGATAATCGGATTTTTCTTTTTAGAGAAACATATTCAGCATTGGCACAAAGCTGCCCCAGATACCCATTATTTTTTTTCATTCTTTTAAACTTCTCTAACTTCGAACCTACCTGGTATTTTCAGGGCTCAGATCAAACCAGTGATTCTCTTCCCCACCGCCAGTTCACCCCAACAGTCTTGTTCGAGAGCTGCTAAAAATAAAGTGATAGAGAGAGACAGAGAGTGGAAGGGAGACATAAAACTTCGGTTGTCTTCATACTGTCAGTGCAGATTAACAGCATCTTCTTCTTGGATTTATTCAGTTAGAAGCCAGCCTGGCCAGTCTTGGGCTTTTCTCTCATCAAGCACCAGTAACAGTGATAATTTCCAGGGGAGTGGGCTCTTGGTGTAATGATATTGTGCTCTGCCAGCAGACCTGGTGTTTTCTCAACTGGCCATTTGCTCTCTGAAGTCTTTTTTTTTTTTTTTTCTTTTTTCTTGTGGCCCAGCTCTCACAGTTCCTACTGATTAAATGGTGAACGTGAGGACGTGGTTCTTGCATTAACTGTGGCAGGATGCTGTTAAAAAGAGTCCTCTGAAGATTATGGTGATTAGAAAAGGACAAAACACAGGGAAGCCGAGGGCTGGGACTGTTCGGGGCTGTTTTGTGACCACAGCCTTTTATTGCTTTAAGGTCAGGATTCACGTCTTCCCTGGACCATTCAGGAAACGCACATCGAGTTTTTAAAGCTGTCATAGGAAGCTTGGAAACGTTTACCCCAAGTGCTTTTTTGGATACTTTTAACAGCATCTCCTTCAAAGGAGCCTTTGTTTGCTTTTTGAGTTGTAACTGTTTGCTTGGAAGCTTTTGGGATTCTCAACTGCTCTGCTGGACACGACAGAGGGGGGAAAAGGAGGGAAGCTGGGCTGCTCTCCAGGCTGTGCATCCACGCTGTGTTGGTGACAGGAGGGTTTGTGGCTCGGGGCTGTGATGGTCCTGGGGTATTCCAGGTACCCGAGGTGTGTAAGGAGCAGCCACGTTCCCAGCAAAGCTTCCTGATGCACCTCCTGGGCTCGGGTGACAGCAGAACTGCAGGGGGGGGTGTTCCTTGGGGAAACGGAGGTGATTAAGCAGAGCTGTGTTCCTGAGGGAGGGAAATAAAGGTGATTAGGCAGAGTTGCTGCCATGGCACTGAAGTGCCTCGTTTGCCCGAAGACGGAGATGCCCAGTGAGCTCCATGTGAGCAGAAACTCCTGGGATTTACGGAAATCCTGCACTAAGTCCTGTGAGAAGAGGTGGATCAGGTTCTGGGTGAACTGTGGCTTGCAGGTGGCAGGAATCTGGCCCAGGCTCATGACTTGCACACTGTGGAAAGTCTGGTTATGCAGCAAAATACAGATGTTTTCTCATTTCCTTTCTGAGGATGTCTCTTAATGAAGCTGGAATTTAGCAGCTCTTACATCTCAGAGAAGGACTGGGGCAAAGAGCCCGTTGTAGCACAGGCAGAGTGAGACACATCTTTTTGGAGTTAGACTTGGATGTCTGCAGAGATGTTCTGGGGAGAAAAGCAGCTTGTTCTCAGTCTTGTCCTAACAGCTCTGTTCTGCAGCTCTGTCCTGGGGCTCACAGACCTTTCACCCTTAAAGGATTGTGCCATTTTCCTCATGAACACTGGAAATCAGTAGTTTCCCTCCCAGGCATGTACCAGTATAATATGAACTGTCATCATCTGGGATGCAATTCTTTGATTTATTCACAGCCTTTAGCCTTGCTTTGTTGGGGTCTCTAACTCAGATCTTGAAGGGAGTTTTAGCTTGAGCAATGGTGTTAAAAACAAAACAAAACTTCTCCGTAGCCAGGCTGGCTTTTGAGGGTGTGTGGCCTGAGTTAAAACAGTTTAAAAACTCACCAGGACTGATTCTGCACTGGATCCAGGTTGGGTTTAATTCTTTAACACTGTGCATCAGAGATGCATTTCATATATATTCAGTTATATTTCACGTAACTGTTTCAGGTGTTTTCCACATGAGAGATGATCCTTAATGAAATAGATGCTTTTTGGTTATTCCTGTTGGTCCCTGAAACCCCTGCTGTGCCTTTTTCCAGGCTGGCAGCTCTTTCCTCTGTAAAATGTTTTGGGGCTTGATCCCTGAAGATGGGGATTAATTCTTTGCTAATGTGGTGGCTTTTCCTTCCCTGGGCCGTGGTGTGACCATGAAACCATGACATTTATGGGTGGGTGATCCAGCTGGGAGCTGCCTGGTGTGATGTCCTCTGTGTGTGTGTCCACGGTGTGACCACGTGTGGTGTCTTTAATTGACCCCACGGATCCTGGCTCCACCGGTTTGACCCACTGAGAGCGAGGGGTGGCAGTGAAAGCTTCGCCCTGTTTAATGGGAATGGCAGCCCCATTACTGACAGGAGCTTTGGGAACAGGTGACACATCACCACAGGCGGCGTGAGAGGCCAACTGTGGGTTTCCAGCTCCTTCCACTGAAATGGTTTCTCTGGGAGACAGAACAACCCGACTGGGGTAGCTCAACACCACAAGGAGGAGAAAAGCTTTTCCCCACCTGCAATTTAACAGCAAGATTTAAGTGTAAATGTGTCATGAGGGAAGGGTTGGAAGGACCAGCTGGCCAAGCAAACCAATGGGGAATTGCCTCCCGAGCCGCTTGGCACTGCTGGTGCTTCCTGCCTTCCTGTCTGTCCAGGCTGTGCCAACTTTGTGACGTTTCCCGGGATTATTTCAGTCTAAACATTTTGGGTTAACACAAATGTGCTGTTTAAACAGCTCAAATTCACCTGCTTGTTTGGATGGAAGGGGATCAGGGCAGTGTAAGTGTTTGGGAGGGTGGATCTGAAATGGCAGGAGGCTCTCTGGTCGGGAGGCAGCCGGGGAATTGCTCCATCCCTGGACCGGCTGGGTCCTGGGATCTCAGTGCTCCGGGCCGTGTTGAAGTTGCAGCAGATATTGTATTCTGGATTTTTCCTCAGCCAGGGCTCTGCTGAAACATTAAGCACATCATGCTGCTGTCAGGGTGGGCTCTGTGGTGCTCTCCCTGCTCCAGGGTTGCTTTTCCAAAGCGTGTGCTACTGTGACTTCCAGAAAGGTTAAACAAGGTCGTGCTTTGGCATGGGGGCACCTTAGGGACCTGCCAGTTGGGAAGCTCTTGACCTTCTAATGAGGACACTGCTGGCTTCACCCAGGCCTGTGTGACCTCATTTAACCTCTTCCATGTATTTAAAGCAGGTTTTCCAGCCTGGCACTGCGGGGAGGGTGAGGCTGGTCTCTTGGACACAGCGTTGGTGCTGAGAAAGGGCTGGGGTTGGGTGAGGGCATCCTGATGCTTCCCACCCTTCCCTCAGAGTCCTGTTCCCCTTTTTTTGGCCCCGTTTCTTTCCCCAAGCACGGCACTGCCGTTCCTTCCCGGGTTCCCAGGGCATGACTCGGATAAGGAGAAGTTTCCCCCTTGCATTGCAAAGCAGCTTAAGGACCCTCCTGTACCTTGTGGAGCAGAGCAGGAGGAGGCACAGCCTCAGCGAGGTGGATTCTCTGCCTTCACAGCCAAGAAATGTCCTCTCCGTGCCATTCCTTGGAGGTCTGAGCTGGAAACGGGCGGTGGATGGAAGGGAAGGCCCTTTTTGGAGGGGGTGTGAGCGCTATCTAACGTGAACAATCACTGAACAATGAGGTTATTTGAATACAGATCAGTAAATCTCACCTACAGCTGCCGACCCACCCGCTCATTAGCACCGAGTGTCATAATTGCTTCACAACAGAGGGCTTTAAATGTCTGTGTCCCTGTGTAATTAGGGATGGGAAAAGGAAGAGTGCAGGGCTCTCCTGTCAGCAGAACAACTGGACAAAAGGAATCCCAGCAGGGATCGAGGAGGGAATTGCTTCCTTGGCATCTTGGGATGTTCAGTAACCTGTGGAGTTTTATTCTACCAAGAGCAAAAGGATGGTTTAGGAGGAGATTTGGGCAGCTCAACGCTCCAAAGGAGTATGTGGTGTGCCTGTCTCCCCCTCTTGCCTCACTGTTTTTAGAAACATAGAACTGATTGCAAACCAGCAAACCCGAGTGTTTCTGTGTTGTTGTCCAACACTTGACACTCAGCAGGAGCCTCGGAGCAGTTGTAACACAGGCGAGGGAACAGCGAGGCAAGATCCAAGTGATCAATCTGAAGGTCGTTGTGAAACCTCCCCGTGTTCACCTGCGTGGTTGCAGCTCTGGCAGCGAAACTCCACCCCGGGATGGTATTTGCTTTGACAGCCAGACCTGGGCTGCAGGAACTGCTGGAAGAGGTTCTGCCTGGAGTAAAAATCGCATGTGGGCTCTCCCCACCCTCCCTGCTCGGGGGGTATCGTGTGTCTCCCGCAGTTTCGGCTCGTCCTTTCATGTCCCTGCTCCTCCCCGGCTGCTCCGAGGGGACCGTGGTGGGGGAATGCTGCTTGTTCTCCCTCTAATTGGAAACGGAGACATCCCAGTGTGCTGAGGGCTCTTCATTAATCCCTGGACCCGAGGGCTGAGTTTACTTTTAATAACTTCCTTTGCTTAGTGCAGCACTCTGACACCTTGGGTGGCAGCAGCACAGCAGTGACATTCCTCAGAGCAGGGGAGGGATGGATGTGAAGGCAGCGTGGTTTGACTGCCTTCAGCACTGCTCTGCTTGGAAAGGTGAGGGAAAAACGCCTCTGATGGCACTTGGGATCCGCATTCAGTGCACAGCCTGTGCCTGGCAGGCGCTCGTGCCTGCCTGGTGAAGTTTGGGAACGCTCCGTTGAACACAGTGAATACTGTTTGTTAAAATTACATGTACAACTCGAGGGCTAATGCTCTGGTCTCAGAAGAAAGTGCCTCTAAACATCCAGACAATTCCTCTGGGGTTTCTGGGAGCTGGAAATGCTTTTTTGGGTTTGTTTTTTTTTTTTTTACCTCCATTTCCACCTACCCACCCTGCAGAAAATCACAGATTGGTGCTGACATCATGTGTGTTATTTTCCACCCAATTTCTCTCCTGTTATGAAGCCAGGGTTGGGGATTTTTTTTATTATTTAAAAGCAGCTCAGATGCCAAATTAATCTTGCCTTTTCAAATAAATGTTGGCTGGCACCAGCTTCTGACTGGTTCAGAGTGAGGGGCTTTCTGTTATGGGGCTGATTTAGACAAAAATACAACCCATCAACCCCCACTGTGGGAAATCTGGAGTTCCATGAGGGAGAGGAGAGACCTGTACAGAGCTGGAAGGCTCAGGAATTTGGGGTAGAGTCTGGAATGGCTGTAAGTTAGCTTTGGAAAGGGTTTGTCAGGCTGGTTAGCACAGTGGCCCTTCCATGGCACTTGCCTTTCCACAGCCCGGAATGCTGGGCTGGCTTTCCTTCCTCCATCACTTCTCACATGACTGAGATCCTCCTGCTGAAATATTCTCTGGCTTCCCTTGGTTTTTCTTCTCTTCCCTATTTTTCAGTGATTTTCCCATTTCATGTGTGCTCAGACTGGAATATTGGGGTCCATCTGTGTTGCAGCCTGTCCCCAGGCTCCTCATGAGCCTGTGGCTGTGGCTCCCTGTGCTTGACCCTGGCTGGGATCTGAGATCTCCTGCTGGGAAGCACTGCAGGGTTGCAGGTAGAACTCCATCAAACAACTCATTTTTTTTCCCTGTTTGTTATTTTTTTCCCTGCCCTGAACGTGCTCTTCCCAGTGTGTTGACAGGAATCTATCTGCTTTTTCACATCTGGGCCCGTATCCTCAGTGGATACTTGTAGGACACAGCAGATACATTACTAGCTATGTGCAAAACAGCTTTCCCCTAAAATTCCTTCCCCAGTCTCTTGCCCTGGGGAGATGGGATTCTTGGCTGAACTTTCCACATTACCTACGGGGCTTTGTCTGTTCTGCAGGCAGGTCCTGCAGGCTTCTCCGAAGCTGACTGAGAGCTCTGTTGTTCTCCCAAACTCCACAACGTCTGACTTGGAGGCTCCAAAACAAGACCCAGGGGCACAGTTTGAACCAGGACACCCCGGCCTGCCGTGTGTGGTGTCGGGCAGGGCTGGGGGGGGTGTCTCTTTTTTTCCCCTGTAGGATTTTTTTTCCACGCAGCTCTGCGATGGATCTCGGGTGTTCCTGCCTTTAGAAGGGGTTGTGGCTCTGTAAATCCTGCCATGAGCAGGCACCAGCTGGCTTCACTTAGCTTGTGTGTGCGCTGATTTATTTTTTTGCAGGCAGGGCTGGACTGTGCTGATTGTAAGTGTTCCCTCATGTTCCATCACATACCCCCAGAACTGCAGCATCAGGATTGACAGTCCCCAGATTAGTGTTTTCGTGCTCTGGTTCTGCTTCAGAAGTGGTTTTCTTTCAGTTGGGTGTTGTGGCTTTTTCTTTTGTGTGTGTGTGTGTGTGTCCCTTCCCACCTCCGTGTCCTTCTTGTGTTGTTCTCCAGGGACTCCAGGGCAGTAGGTGGAGCAGGGGCCTGTATTGTGTCCCTTTCCTGTGGAGTTGTTGCTCTTGGCCAGCAGCTTTGCTGCCCTTATTTATAGTGGGAAAAACCCGAGAGGCTGAGCTGCAGCACATCCAGCTGCTGGAAAGGGTCTGGTGATTTTTGGGGTGTGCAGGCAGTTGTGAGTGTGGGCTTGGTGGGCTGGAAGGTGTCTGTGTTCGTGTCGTGACATGTGTCCAGCAAAAGGGGGTTGTGTTTTGTGGGCAAAGCTGTGATGCTGCAAAATCAAACTAATCTGTGGGTGAGGGAGCTGGGGGGGCTCAGCCTGGAGAAAAGGAGGCTCAGGGGGGACCTTCTGGCTCTGCAATCCCTGACAGGAGGGGGGAGCCAGGGGGGGATTCGGGCTCTGCTCCCAGGGAACAGGGACAGGAGGAGAGGAAACAGCCTCAAGCTGTGCCAGGGGAGGGTCAGGTTGGACATCAGGAGGAATTCCTTTACAAAAGGGGTTGTCAGGGACTGGAAGGAGCTGCCCAGGGAGGTGCTGGAGTCCCCACCCATGGAGGTGTCCAAGGACGTGTGTCATTCAGTGCTCTTGGCTGGGGGATCAGTCACAGGTTGGACTTGATCCTGGAGGTCTTTTCCAGCCTCATTGATTCTGGAATTGTGTAATCCTTGTCTCAGGAAGCCCCTTATGAGCTTCCCTTTGCCCTGTTAACACTGGGAGCCCCTGCCGCATCTCCCCAAGCAGATGTGAGGGTTCCACAGAGCTGTGGATGGAGTTGTGCTCCTTTCTTTGCATGAACGTGCTCTGCTGTTTCCCAGTGTGGGGTGGGCTGGTGGGAGGTGGCAGCTGTTACCTGCAGCACAGAGATAATCCTTTCTTTTTTTTCCTCCTTTATAATTCTTCATTCTTTTCCTCCTTTCCCCTGCAGCCGAGGAGGTGGATCACACCCCAGGTGATGGCGGCATGGGGGTAGATGTTGTGGAATCGGGTGACACCACACCCCCTACAAAGAGGAAAAGCAAGTTCTCAAGCTTTGGCAAGATCTTCAAACCCTGGAAGTGGAGGAAAAAGAAAAGCAGCGACAAATTTAAGGAGACTTCAGAAGGTAAAGTAATGGGGGGAGGGCTGGGTGGACGTCCCTTCCTCCGCAGGGAAACCTGCCACGAGCCATCTGGCCACTGAGAAGGGCTTGCTGTCACCAGCCTGGGTGCTGGCATGTGTAAGAACCAAAAACGTGACTGTGGTGATGGGCTGGCACCTGCAATCTCTCCACAAACACCTTGACATGGAGCTGTAGTTTCAGACAAGTAAATTCCTTTCTTGCAAGGAGCCTCCCCAAGCAGCTGTGGGGAGGGAGGGTTCGCTCCACGATCACCAGTGTGGTGTGAAGTGCAGGCCTGAACGTGCAGTCCCTCCTCCCTCCTCTTGATCCATGCAAAACCAGTGAAATTTGAAGCCCTTTTATTTCCTCCAGAGGATCCCTTAAAAAAAAATTTAAAAAAAAAAAAAAAAAAAAAAAAAAATTATTCATCTGGAACTTCCAGCTTGCCCTGTTTTCTGAGTGCCTTTTTTCAATTTAATATCAGTTTTAGAACGAAAGATTTCTATGCGAAAGCCAAGAGAGGAGCTGGTAAAAAGAGGGGTTCTGTTGGAAGAGCCTGAGCAGGGTGAGTCTGCAAACCAACTTCTCCTGTCTGTGTCTTGTGTAGCTGATCTTCCTCTGGCCAAACCTCACCCTTGGGACACGAATTTAAGGGCTCTGTGCTGTGGTTCCTGCCTGTTTTACCCTTTTCAGTGCTTTCTCTGGTCTGATTCTCACACACTGATTTTCACAGCCTGCTCAGGGAGGAAGATGCTGCTGAGGAAGCTCAGTGCCTGTCTTGGACACATTCCAGGGTGGGAAGGCTGTGCTGTGGCTCACTTCCCATCCTGTCCACTCCCTCCCTGTCCTGCTCCTGATCCCTTGTCCTGTCCTGCCAATCTCTGCTGTTACTCACCACCTTCCAGCTGTTCCAATCACATTCCCAGCGGCACTGGGGGAGAGGTGCTGACCCTGTGGCTCCAGCTTGGGAAAAGAGTCAAAAATGAATGATTTCTGAGCTGCATTTCCTCCGAAAGATGCTTCATGGTGTGGTGTCATAGTCACCACTAAGCTTATTAAAGCTTGCCCTGCTTTAATCTAAGTCTCAGAGGTCTGATCCCCTTCTGTGTCATCCCTGATGTCTCCGAGTTGGATCACGCTGCCAAAACAGGTTCTCAGATCACCACTGAGTCACCTGCTGTGAGTTGGGGGGTGTGGGTTCAAGGGAGGGGGCAGGAAGGTGAGGTGGGATGGCAGCCCTCCTGTCTGGGTGGGGTCATGGTCCTTGGATTAGGGTGTGATTGCCCCTCAGTGCAGAGGCAGCCTCGGCCTGGTGCAAATCTCAGTCTAAGAAAGCTGCGAAGTGGGGGGAAAAAGTGGAGGTGAAAAAGTGGTTTTCAGACCAAACCACTGAAAGCAAACCTGAGAGAAAGAGTCTTGACACAGCTCTGCTGTAATGCTGCCTCTACACCCACCCGAGGGTGTCAGGGCAGCGCTGGAGGAAGAGCTCAGCGGGTACAGGAGGGTGTGAGGTCACAGGATGAAACTGGAAGAGACATCAAAGACCTTGGGCACCAAACTTCCAACTGGAGATGGCAGAGGAGAGCGAGATCTTCCACGCTGTAAGGGTGTAACAGAAGCCTGGCTTAGGGGTGGAATTATTTTCTGCTTTGAGTCATCTGCTCTGCTTTTAGAAGCAGAAGATGGGTGTAATGTGGCCAAAGTGCAAACCCCCAGCACGAGGGAGCGGTGGGGGCTGGCAGGAGGGGCAGATTAGAGGCGCATTATCTAAATCCCTCCTGGGAGTTTAAGACACTTGGGCGGTCATAAGACGTGAGGGTGGGTTATTGTGTTTGTTTGCAGTCCTAAAACCCGCTCTTACAAGGTCAGTTAATTTTCTTAGGAGGGTTCTTAGCGGGGGGGGAAAAACGCTGGAAACCCCTTGAGATGAGGAAGTGAGGAGGCAGGGGAAGGAGGTGTGGTGGAGGTGAGGCTGGGAGAGGAGGCCCTGCTGCTCTCTGGGCTCCAGATTGTGGGTACTGGGCTCAGAGTAAGGTAAAGGAGGTGGCATTGGATCTCCTGACCTTGAAGGAGGTCACTGGACCTGAAGCTGGGAGGGAGGTGGTGGGAGAAGCCATCGGGAGCTGAGAAGGGCAGGCAGGGTTGAGTCTTACTGTTCCCTCCTCCCTTACCGAAAACTTCGGATAACCAGAGGCAGTTCCATAAAAACCTCTGGCTCATCCCTTGAGTTTCAGCCCTGTCTGGGGAGGAAACTCCCTCTTGTTGCTGTCTGTGCTTCCTGCTTTTCAGGGAAGGGCAGGGAGCGAGCGGGGCAGCGCCGTCTGCCAGCTCCTCCCAGGAACCCAGGCTGCTTCTTGTGGAAGAGAAATCCTGGGGAGCTTTTGGCTCCTTGGCAGCTTTGCTTTCAGCTTCTGAATCACTCCAGGATGGGGAAGGGGAGGTAATACTTGGGGGAGAGAGGAAAGGTGAAGAGGGCAGTGGAATAAATGACCAAAAATCAGAGCAGCAGAGTGTGCTGGGGTCTGCAGTCTGGAGGGCCTTGATGCCACCTGCTGCAGTTGGTGCAGAGAGGGTAGACTGAAAGGATTTTTAATCAAATTGATGATGTATCCAAATTTTCTTGAGTTGGAAAGCAGTCAAAATGGCCATGTCCCATTAGAGTGAGTGCTGAAGTCTGATATTGGGAATAACATCGTCAAGAGTTTGTGCTGTCGGGGCAGTTATTAAGAATGGTTGAGTATTTCCTCTCGGGGTTTGAAATGCTCTCAAAATTAAAAGCTGGAAAGAGGAACCTTTTCCAAAAGAGGTTTTGCTTCTGACCTTGGGAAACTCCATGCTAGAATCTGTAAAAGCAGAAATAGCCAAGGTGAGCTACATCAGCATCTGGAGCTGTATCATTACACCTGATTAAAACAAAGGTAAAGTGAAGAAACCTGCTTTGCTGATGTGCATTGAATTTTATGCCAAATTCAGGGTAGGAACAGAAGAAAAACAGAGGTGCTTCCAGTAACTTGAAGACTTTATCAAAATCTACTATTGCATGTGCAGTAGGTGCCCTGGCTCATGTTGGAACCTATTGCAGCAGGGAATCGGTGGCTGCTCTCTGATGGTGGGTGGATACAAAAGCTGCTGGAGTATTTTGACTGCAGTCACAACTTCCTTGGGCTGTGGCACAGCACTGGGCACACCAGGAGGAAGGGCAGGACAGGAAGAAGAAAAACCTTTGATGGTAAAATACAAAGCTGTACTATTTACTTGTTGACGATGAACTCAAGGGCTCCCAGCCCCCAGCTGGGTGGTTGCTGTGCTCTCCTGTGCAGAAGGTGACTGAAGAACAGCTGCTTCAGAAGCCAGAGAGGAGCTGGTGTGGCTCTGTGGTGGTTCAGTCAGCTCAGCCAGCTCTCCTCTCTGCTGCCTTCTGAGTGTTTGCTCTTTGCTTCTGTCCCCTCCCCTCCCCCTGCAGATGGTGAAGAGCCAGAGAAGCTGAACCCCCCTGCACTGAAGAATGGCCACACAGTCCCCATCAGTGGGCCCGGGCTCTGTGACCTGCCCAGCCAGGAGGAAGAGGCCACAAAGCCCTCCAACCTTAGGAAGCCTGTTCCAGCAGAGGAACTGAAAAAGAGGCAGGGTAAGAAACCAGCTGTGTGCAGACTCGGGGCTTTGGATTATCCCAGGACCAGTTTTGGATTCCCATCTGATTGTTTCCGCTCTCCAGTCCCTTAAACTGAGCTGTCTCCCTTTGCAGGCTCTTCCAGCAGCCACCCTGGGCCCGAACTGGAACCACCTCAGGAGCCACATGGTCCCAGACAGCCTCTCCTTCCTCCAAAAAGACCCCCCTCCACCTCCCAGGAGGCAAACGAGGCGCAGGCGAAGGATCCAACGCCCGCCAGCAGCTCTGCAAGAACTGCCCCCTCCACCACAGCCCCCACTGCAGCAAAGACAGTCAATCCCACAGCTGCCCCTTCCCCAGCCCCCAGGACTCTGCTCCCTGCTCCTGCCAGTGCCAACACTACTGCTCCCACCAGTACAACCAGCACAGCTCCTGCCAAACAGCCTCCTGTCCCCCCTCCCAAACCTGTCAACAGAAATAGCAACTCACTAATAGGTAAGTGACGCCCATGAGCTGGTTTTTGTGCCCTGGGATGTCCTGGAGCCACTGCTCCAAGACTCTCTTCCGTTCATAAGGGAAGATTTTTGGTTGTATCATGAATGTCTGAGCGTTCTTCCTGAAAACAATCCAGTTTGGACTTGGATCTGCCAGTGTTTAGCCAGGACACACGTGTGTTGGGAACAGTGTAATTACTGGAGTCCTCTGCTGTGAGCCATCCAATCTGTTCCCAGCAGCTACCTGCAGGAAGGAGTCCCTGCCTGCTTTTCCTCTGTCAGCTCTAAGGCAGTGTCTGAATGTTGATGCTTCACTGAGGGCTGGGATTCAGCCAGGACTGGGAGATGGTGGATGAGATTTTGCTTTGCGAGACTGCGGTCAGGGACAATTCCTGCTTTCAGCTGGTTTGGGGGGGGGAAAAAAAAAAAACCAACAAACTAACCCAAAAAATGCACATCACACCAAAAAAATGTCTGTCACGGCTGTCACTGCAGGGCCATGTGGTTTCCCCTCAGTGCAGAGAGGCAGGGATAATTCAGGCTTCCCTGGTTCTACTCAGGCACCTCCTCTAAGGTCCGTGGCTGGGATATTGCCATATTAGTCTTGTCCCTAAGTCTTGTCCCACGGATAAATCAGCTCAACTGTAATTTGAGCTGATTCTTCCCACTTGGAGAATTAAATGCCTTTATCTCTGCAACTTTTCTAAGCAGAAGATTTGGGGGAGAGTTTCGTAAAGCTGGTTTAGTCTCTGCTCTCTGTAGGAGTTCTGAGGTGGGGGGGGTCTTAAAGATGCAGCATTGAGAGCTGGGGTGACTTGCATGCAGTCTGTTTGTATCTCAGGCAGTTCTGTTACAGACACCTCCTAATCTTTGGACACAGAGGAGGAGGGAGGCTCCTGGGAAGATCATTCCCACAGGTTTGCACTGTTATCACAGAAACTGGAGGCGTCACCCAGGTGTGGTTTGGGAGGCAGTGGTGGATGTGCAGGTTGCCATCTGAAGTAGCCTGAGTGGCTGCTTTCAGTGTGAGCTGGTGGCTCTGCTCTGCTGGGGGCTCACCTTGCTCTGGCAGGTTTTGCAAGTGACCTTGATATGGTGTTAAACACTCCCATGTGCCAGACCAGCTTGATTAGCCTGGCCATGCCCGAGCACTCCATGAAATACCTTCTTGTTTTCTTTAAGCTGCTTGCACACACTGCAGATGGCATTTGAAATGCCCCAGCGCTAATTGCAGGAGGTACTTGGTGGAACAAAAAGTGTGGCTGGAGGCAGGAGTGTGTCCAACATCTGTTCAGAGCCCATCCTGCTTCTTCCCAACAGCCACAGGGTGTGCAGGGAAAGGGAGTGGAGAGGAAAGGTCACCCTCTTTGTCCTAAAATTCCTGACAGTGCTCATTCTCAGAGCAGTTCTTGTGTCTGATGCAGCAGCTGAGAATAAGGCTCAGGAAAGCCTTCTGGGGAGTGGGAATTTATTCAGCAGCAGCTTGAACAGGGAACAGGGTGCTGTCCTGCTGTCCCAGAGCTTGGCAGCAGCCCCAGGGCAGATTTCAGGAGACACTGGACCCCCCTGGGCTGGAGCTGAGGGCACTCGGGTGTTTTGCACAATCTTGCCCTTAATCTACGAGGGGAAAGTCTGAAAATGCTAAACATCCCAAAAATGTGCCCACCTCTCTGCAGCTATGCGGCCTTATCTCTGGGAACGCTCCTGCTCGCAGCACCCTCTCGTGGTGCCTGCGCTGCGGGCTCTGTGCTGGGCACACGGGTGTGTCACATCACCCGCTCCGCTCCGGGGGAACCAGCAGCAAACCTCACCCGCTTCAGGCAAAGCCTTTCCGAGCCCCAGAAGCCATGGATATGCGGATATGTTCAAGGCTGGAAACTCCTAAGGGAAGAGCAGTCTTCACTGGTGCAGCTTCTTCCCTAGGAATGGAGCGGGGTTTGAGGAAGCTGAGGTTGCCCACTGCAGGCATTTCCCATGTCTCCGTTTCTCCCTCTCTCCTCCATCACACAGCAGATATGTAGGCTCAAGGCTTTTAGGCATTTTGGGAAGTTTTGCTAGTTATTTTGTGGTTTATTTGGGTATTAAGGAACGGAGTTCAGAGGGAGGGGAGCGGAATCTCATCCTGAGGAGCTGCTGGCAGCAGGATGTTCTCCACCTGGGTCTGATGGGTGGGTGGAAATGGGGAGAGCACACTGCTGCCTGCAGCTCTGCTGACTTTTACCTTTGAGCAAAAGGTAGGATTTTAAGACTCTTTGAGACTTCCCACAAAGGTCTTTAATGTGCAGGGGAGCTGTTAACACAACTGGAGTCTGGGGTGTCCTGGATGTGTCAGATTCCTTTGTTGCTGTAAATACAGCCTTAAAGTGCCCACATTCCTGGGTGAGCTGCATGTGCTGTCACTTGAGGACTGGTGCCATTCGTCTCTCTCCAGAGCAGCAGGATCTCTCCCAGCCTGCTTATTTTTGGCTGCTCTCCTGAGTCTTACCTTTGCTGCGGGAAGGACAAACTAGAGCCTTGCAACCTGGTTATTTCTGGCACCAGGATCCAGTAAAAAGCAGCAGAGTCTGCCCAGTCCCAGGCTCTGCCTGGCCGTGCTTCTTCCACGCTGCTGATGGGTATCTGGAAAATTCCCCGTTAAACACCGTGGCTTTTGTGGTTTTTATTTCCAGCTGAACTTTCCCAGGCAATGAACAGTGGTACCGCCTTGTCCAAGCCTTCCCCTCCTCTCCCCCCGAAGAGGGGCCTCGTGCCCAACAACACGTCGGAGGTTGTCCCCTCCAAGCCCCCCCACGACAGGACGGGAACAGCGACTCGCCCGGCGCCAATCCCGCTGCACGTGAGCTCGGCTCACCCGCCGCCCTCGCCCTCACCGCCCCTGCCCACACACGTGCCCCCTGAGCCCCCACGCATGCCCCTGCCCACCCCCACCCCCAGCCTGGACCCCCCGCGCTCCCTGGACCTGCCCACCGAGACGCCGCCTCCTCCGGAGGAGTTCAGGTCCGTGGAAGCGTTGAAGAGGACGGCGGAGCAAGGCTTCGGAGAGCCCCACGTGCTGCCCCGCCTGCCCCAGATCCCGCTGCACATCCGGATCCAGCAGGCTCTGAACAGCCCCCTGCCCGTCACCCCCCCGCCCGAGGGGTCCCACAGGGCTCACTCCCTGCTCTTTGAGAACGATGGATTCGGGGATGACAACGGCACCCTGGGCAGGACAAGGTCCCTGCCCATCACCATCGAGATGCTCAAAGTGTGAGTACCCCCTGGACGTGTGGTGGCTCTTGCAGCTCCTGAGAGCCCGTGGTGCGGTGAGGAGGGCTCTGGGCAGGGCTGGTGTCTCTGCTGAAACCACTTTCCCTGTTGGCCAACTCTGATTCAGCCTCTTAAGGGCCAGAACAACTTCCCGGTGAAATTACCCCCGGTTCTGGGATTTTACTGCTCGCAAAGGGAAATGGGTTCCAGACTGCAAACACAGGCTGATGCCAGGAATCCAAGCCTGGCCTGTCTTTAATTGCACCAAGACAAAACAAGGTCCTGGATTCCATCCATTTGTGGCCTTCCTTGGCCTTTCATTTTGCAAAACTGAAGTGGGAAAAGGGCTGTCTTGTAATAGCAGAGCTGAACCTGCAAGTCCCAAAGTAGTGGGGTCAGAAGGCTGTTTTGGTTTTGCAGAACCTGCCTCTGGCATTTCTTCTGCCAGAGCTTCCTGTGCTTTGGGAAGAGGGGACAGTGCAGGATCCTGGGGTGGCTCTTGCTCCTCTGGTTCCTGGGCTCCCTTGAGGAGAGCTAATGAGTTGTTGACCCCAGGCGTGTTCCCCAGCCCCTGTGCCATGTGTTAAGAGGTGTAATAGTGTGCTTCTCGTTAGTCCAGACGATGAGGAAGAGGAAGAAGATGACCAGGAAGAGGAGCAGAATCCGGGTCCTCGTGTATATATTGGAGATGTGCCATCTGTCACAGTCATCCCCAAACTGGTACCCCAGGTCCTGCCAGAGGAGCGGGAAGGAGACGAAGGGATGAGCGACTCTGACTCGGAGGGGCCCATCCTGTACAAAGATGATGAGGATGAGGAGGAAGATGAAAGCCATAACAGTAAGGCTTTGACATTGCAGCTGGCTTTTTTATTTCTCTGCTGAACCTGTGCCTGGCTATACTGAGATCTGGATCAAAGAGCTGGTTCCCACAGCGCAGCAGAGCAGCTGGTTCTCGGTTTCCTGATGTACCACATGTCCTCTGCCTCGCTTTTTCCAAGGCTCTGCAGCCAAACCTGTGCTCTCACCTGCTGAGTGCACCCCTCCAGTTGCAGATGGCTCCTGCAGCAGCCTGTGCTGTCCCAGCCCCTCAGGTGGGACAGCTTTAGGTGAGCATGTGGCGTCACACAGGAGCGCTGGATGCTGCTGCCGTAGCGCAGAGCTTGGGAAACACAGAGAGAGGACAGATCTCCCTCAGGGAGAGCACAACTGCCAGGGATCGTGGCTGGGATTGCTGGGCTCAGGCTCTGCAGCCTTGAGCTGCATCCCGTTGCTCTCCCTCCCCACAGGCACGTTGGCCAACAAGGTGAAGAGGAAAGACACGCTGGCTATAAAGCTGGGGAACGCGACCGCGCCGCAGGAGGACAAGATCGTTTTCCCTCGGAAGAGCAAGGAGGAGTGGAACGAGATCCGGCAGCAGATCGGGACAACGCTGATCAGGTACAGGGAAGAAGGAGGGCGTTCTGTCTGAACTGCTGGCTGGGGTGGGATTGGGCAAAGCTGGTGCCTTGTCTATCGGCCTGTGCTGGAATAGGGTGGGTGGTTGGGCACGGCAGCTGCAGCAGGGCTGGGAGGATGAGCGTTGCTGTTCCTCCCTGCTTACAAAAGTTGGGAGTTCCTCCTGGAGTTGAGCAACAGCCCCTGACAGGCCCCTGTTTCCAGAGTTAAATGGATCAAAAGGGGAAAATCCCAAGGGCTGCAGAAATGTAAAAGACAGATGGTGTAGAAAGGTATGGGTGGGTGGACAAAGCTGGTGACAGTCCAGGCTCTGCTCTGTGCTTGAGCTCCCTGCACAGCTGCTTTCTGAGGGTGCACAGCCCTTCCCAGACCTGTGCCGGTGGCTGAGCAGCTGTTTGAGCGGAGCAGAGCACAAACAGGGCAGCAGTGATCCCCACTGGCAAGTGAGGAGTGTGGAGTAGGCTCTCCAGAGCACCAAAACCAGACAGTTGTGTCCTTCATCCCCTGCTGAGAGGGCTACAGATATAACATAACGCTCTTGTCACACTTTTTCTTCAGGCGACTGAGCCAGAGACCCACAGCGGAAGAGCTGGAGCAGAGGAACATCCTGCAGCGTGAGTAGCGCTTGTGTGGGGGTCCTGAGAAATACAATGTTTGCCCATCTTAGTTCATTGGGAGGGAATGGTTTTAAACTGAAACAGATTTACATTAGATTTTGGGAGTAAACTCATCCCTGTGAGGGTGGGGAGGCCCTGGCACAGGTTGCCCAGAGAAGCTGTGGCTGCCCCATCCCTGGAAGTGTCCAAGGCCAGGTTGGACAGGGCTTGGAGCAACCTGGGCTGGTGGAAGGTGTCCCTGCCCACAGCAAGTGATCTTTGATGTCCCTTCCAGCTCCATTCATTCTGTGATAATACAGGCTGCCTGTCCCCTGCCTGGCTCCTCCGAGTGTGTGAGCTGGTTCAGACTCTGCTGTTACCCAGCAAGGGCTGTGAAAGGTGTTTTGTTTGGGCTGGACTTTCATTTGTGGTCCAGACATTACAGCATTGCATTGCATGATCCCAAAAGCAGCAGTGCATCGCTCAGTCAGGGCTGTTTCTCTTGGCCATGTCTCGTTCTGCAAAAGTTTTAAATAAACATCGTGAGGAAAGGGAAATGTCAGTTCAGGAAGTTTCCATTTAAAATATTTATCTGTGCTGTTATTTTCTTTTAAACTCTAACAGCTTTGGGGAGGACCGAGCTGCAGAGTGGCTGAGATGTATTTTGGCAACACAGGCATTAGTCTTTAACATGAGAATGACTCGGTGGTGCTGCTTAAGGGCTATGTGGCCCCTGCTAGTCCAGGAGGTGACTCTGTATTGAGTTGGGCTGCTCTGTGTGCCTGTCCTAACTGCAGACATGCCACAGTGAGCCATCAGATGTGTAGAGAATCTGATGCAGCTCCACACTCTGCTTTGTTCTAGCCCAGAAAGCCCTTTTCAGAGCCTGATGCTTACATGAAAAATGTATTTTTTCCCTCCCCCTTGGCAGCCAAGAATGAGGCTGACCGTCAAGCTGAGAAGCGCGAGATCAAGCGCCGGCTCACCAGAAAGGTACTGCTGTCCCCCCGTGGTGACGGCCACCTGGCAGGGCTGGTGGCAGCGGGCACGGCGTGGGCACCGTGCTGTGGGGGCGGTCACGGGGCCATTGTGTAAGTGTCCCCAGTGCCCTCGGGCTGCGGGGACTTTGGAACGTGGGCTGTGACCCGCGGGGAGCCGCTGGCGCTGTTGGCAGCGCCAGATCTGAGCTGGCAGCGAGCGTAACGAGAGAGATGAGAACTAAATTTGGCACCTGGCACCTGCCGGGCCAGCGAACCTTTCTGCTCTAACACAGCTCTTCAGCGGCCGTGCCTCACAGCAGGCTCCCTAAAAACTCGTTTCTAAAGCAACAGCGGTGTGGGAGCTGGGCAGAGCAACAGCTGCTTTTAGCTGTTACATCCAGGTTACTTGGGGTTGTCATTCATGGCTGGGAGAAGCTTCCTTGGGGGCTGTGGGTGTGAAATGCCAAGTGTGGCCATCGCTGGGGTTGAGTTGAGGGGTGTCACGCAGGGCTCACCATTTAATAGCTATTCCCAAACCTTTCGTGTCTTCCTTCTCCATGGCAATGTGTCCTGGGTTCTGCCCTGTCCTGAGCTCATGATCCAAATGGGAATATCCAGTCTGTAAGAGGGTTTGCCTGCTCCCTTGCAGGATGTGAGCAGGACCTGGCAGTGTCTGTGGCTCAGGCCCAGCCAGGGAACTGGTTTTAGTTCTGCTCAGGGTGCTTAGTCCTGATCTGCTTCAAGGACAAGGCTCAGACTAACCTCCTTTGTTCTTGCTGGTGTTCAGCTTAGCCAAAGGCCTACGGTGGCAGAGCTGCAGGCCAGGAAGATCCTGAGGTTTAATGAATACGTGGAAGTCACAGATGCTCAGGACTATGACCGGCGAGCGGATAAGCCGTGGACAAAGCTGACACCAGCTGACAAGGTAACGGGGAGTGTCCTGGCCCCAGGTGGGACAGGGAGCCACACCAGGGTGGGAGCCAAGGAGATTTACTCTGTTCCTCTTGCCTCACCTCTTCGTCTTTACCCTCCCACTGAGCACCACCAGTGTCCCTTCACCCGTGTGTGCTGTCCCAGCTCCTCTTCCTGCTGCCTCATGGTGAGGTGGAGCCCAGGGGAGCTGGCAGGGAAATCTGTCCTGTTCCTCCCTGGCCACCTGTGGGACTGCCCAGCCCTGAGGTAGAGGAGGAGGGGCAGATTAAATTCAGTTAGTTCAGTGTGAATGAACTGCCAGACCTGGGGCGGCTGCTGCAGTCTGAGCCCTTTCCTTTACCAAAAAACAATCTCCCTCTCTGTGCAGGCGGCCATCAGGAAGGAGCTGAATGAGTTTAAGAGCTCTGAAATGGAAGTGCATGAGGAGAGCAAGCAGTTCACGAGGTGAGAACATGTTACTCAAGAGTTTTGGTCTTGTAGGAGCTGTTTAAGAGTTCTGTTCTTGGGGGGCCCGTGCTGAGGGGCACATTAAAACCTCAGAAAAATTATCTGTGCAGAAATGGGAGATTGAATGTCCCTTCCTGCCTTGGTGGTGAGGGGTGACTGGAGACACAAAGTGGGTTATTTTTCCTTTAACTGGGGCTTCCATCCTGGAAACTCAAAGTGACCAGTGGCTGGTTTGAGATGCATCTTAAACTAGTGTGACCTTGCAGCTGGAGTGGGCTTTTCTGGGGCTAGAGAAGCCACAGCCACAAAACACCTCGGTAATGAGCTGGGATATTATCTGTGAAGTCACCTGTGAATTGTGGCCCAAGTGATTCTTCTCCTTCCAGCTTTGTGAGGTGGAGTTGTTTGCAGAGCACAAGAGGTGACATTGTTTGATGTTTACAGCTTCCCCGAGGGATGGGAGTTCTGTGTTGATTCATTCAATTTACCCTCTTTGGCCATCTAACCATTTAACCTGGACAACACTCAGATTTTTTCACTTGGCTTTCAGGTACCATCGACCATAATCTTCCAAGAAGGGAGCAAGAGACCCTAGAGGCCTGGAAGTTCCCTGCGTCCCTCTCCTAGGCAATACAGCGAGGGTGGAACCCCCCAGCTCTTCCAAGATTTGCCTTCCAACCATATCCAGAAAAGGGCTTTCAGCCAGGGAAAGGGCAATCCTGTCTGAATGTAGCATTTCACTGGAACAAACACGTCTCTCGTGCCATCAGGCTGGAACTGACACTATACCTCGTGTGGCTCAGCAATAACCCCCTGCCAGGAGAACATGCCCAGGGGAACAGACTCCTTTTCGGGATGCAATTCCTCCTTTCCTCCTCTTTTCCATGAGGAAAGAGGGGGGGAAAAAAAAGAAGAAAAAGGCAGCTCTGGTGTTGAGAAGCTGAGGAGAGGATGTGCTTGGAAGCACGTGTGTGTATATTAGCTGTGTACAGAGAAACCTGGCACACAACTGACATGTCACTCGTTATTTTTTGGGGTTTTGCTTGTTTCTGTCATGTCCTTAATGTCCTGAATCACTACTGACCAACGGTTTGTTGTGCTGGAAGGGAACTGTATAGGTATTAACATATGCTGCATCTTTTTTGTAAAAAAAACCCACAAAACAAAAAAAAACAGAAACCACAGATGTATAAAACATTCCTTCCCCACCCTCTCACACTTGCTGTGATGTTAATAACAGATCTTGAGATATCTAGGATTGTTTAATGAATTACAGAACCAGGAAAATGACTGTTGCCTTTTAAAACTTTTTAATTTGGGGAAAAGGTGAGAGTAGTCAATCCTTTTTATTGTGGCTTCCTCTCAGATGTTTTTTACTCTCCCAAATCAGGGTTGAAACTTGCCTTTTTTTCTCATTTTTACAGCTAAACCTACCAGAAACTTGATAAAATTTCACTGTGTGGGTCGAAGGGAGTGGAGGAAGAGGTTTAAAAAGTGACCTTAAAAAGATGATTTTTCTCTTCTGAAAGAAGTTCTTCCTTAAATGTGGGGTTTAAAAAAAAAAAAAAAAAAAGAAATCTGGTATAGGCCACTGCTGTATTATGCACAAAACCTAAACCATGTGTGAGATGCCACTTGTGAGGGAAGGGAGTGTGGGGATGGAGAGAAGGGCTTTTTGCCTTGTTCACAGGCAGGGGTGGCAACACCCCGGCCACGACCCGGCACCCTCATGGGACATGGCGAGAGCTCTTCCCTCACCGCTCCCCCCCACCCCGCACTGTACAGCCACCTGTAGACTTAAACCATTGCGTTGTATATCAGTCTCCTCAGCAACAGATTTTAACTATGGAATAAAAGTATTTTAGGATTTTTTTTTTTTTTTTAAGAAAAACTAAACGGCTTTTGTGGTGTTTTTAACGCTAGGGCCTGAAGGGACGGGGCCGACCCCTGAAGGGGGGAGGGGGAGGGGGGGGCGAATCCATCATGGCGGTTCCTCCCTGAGGGGGCGGCATTTTCCGTGTTCCCAACGGCCGCCGCCGCCACTGCGCAGGCGCCGCTGGCCACGCCCCTTTTTCTTCCCGCCCAGGGGGCTCTGGCCCCGCCCCTCGCTCTCTGCTCTTGCCCATGTATGGTTTAACCCCGCCCCACGTGGCGCGCGTGCGCGGGTTTGCCACGCCCCTTTCCACTCTCTATAAATACCGCTGAGCGCCTGCCTTTGGCCTCTTTGTCGCCGAGGAGGGGAGCGGTAGTGAGGTAAATCTGATCCTATTCCACTCATTTTTATCCTCTATTTCGTTATGGCACGGGGTCCCCGCGGCCTTACAATCGCCTGCAGGGACGCCTCATCCTTTTCTTACCGCTGAAACAGGCCGTGGGTTACACGCGGCGGAGGGTGCCCCTCAGCCGCCCCCTCACGGCCCGCTCCATTTTCCACAGGTCACACTGTCCGCCTGCCCAGCCCGGCCTGCCCAGCTCGATCTACTGTAAGTACGGCGTGGCCACGTCTGCTCGCGGAGCTTGGGGGTGTAATTTTAAAAACACAAACCCCAACGTGGATATCCGGAGAAGTCGCTCTCTCCTGGCTCTGTCCGTGTGGCGCACGGGAGCGCAGGCCCTCGGGCCCGTGACGTACAGTCCCCTTCCACGACGTTGGAGAACAAGCCGGGCCACCGAGCCTGCAGCCTGCATATTCCTACTGCTTCTCTGAGCCCCCGGGCCGTTACAGAGGAGACAAACCATGCAGGAAACAATTCCACACACGCGGGATGGGGCGGGAGACGCATGCGGTCTGGGAAGGGGGGGGGGGGGGGTGGGGGGGGGAGGGGGAAAACGAGAAACTCCTGAGCAGTTCCATTAAATACTAGTTCCTTAATATACTTTTTTTTTTTTTCCTGTTTCCAGTTGTAAGGCTTGAGACAAGTTTAAGACTAGCACGAGTTTGGAAGGTGAGTGCACAAATAAGTGTTCTGTTCTCTTTAAAATTTAAACTTTGTATTACTGTTCGCTTAAAAATTTAAACATACTTTTAATCGGCTTTATCCGTTTCTAAGCCTCTTATGGGACAGTTGGATCGGCTTAAAGTGATTAAAGTCCAATCCCGAGCGTGTAGGTGTTGCTTAAAACAAAGTTTGGCTCAAACATTCCTAGCTTCTAAGATTTTTGTTGCATTTTGATTGCTTGGGGAAGGGGAGAAGAAGATGATTCCTGACCATTTAAAAAGGAAAAAAAAAGCTACAATCATAAATCTCTGCAGAGAAGAAAAAAAAATCCTTGCTGAAGTGAGAATAAGTAATGCTCTCCAGGCCTTACTTGGGTTACGTGGAAAAAAAAAGGAAAATTAATTTTATTTTCCTAAATATTACAGATACTGTATGGAAATAACAGAAGAAAACAGATTTTTAGCGGGAGAGGGTGAGTATATTGGGAGAATCGGCCCAAATAATTCAAAAGGGTAGTAGCTGAAGGCCAGTTCCTGCACTAATTGGCTGGGAGCAGGGAATACTTTAATTCGGTGGCTTTCCAGAGCATGTGCTTGTGCTGGGAAATGGCCACGTGTGTCCCGGGTCGCTTGGTGGGATGTGCAGCTCCTGGATTTTGGGGAGCGATGGAGCAGGGCCCTGGGTGCTGGGCACGTGTGTGAGAGATGCATGGGGGGAAAAAAACCCACGGGGAATGAGGTGGGATTGGATAAAAGGGCAAGTGAAAAGCCAAGGGCTGGCTGGCCCTGCGGGAAGGAGCTGCTTTGGGGGCCCTTCGGGAGGGGGGAGAGGGGGGGTGTAAGGAAAAAGCTCTCCTGTGGATCCGGACGTGCCAACCGCCCTCCCATCCAGAGGGAGTGCCAGCTGCCAGGGAAGCCACTCACCGACCTCGTGGGCCAAGGGCATTCCAGGGAAGCTGATCCTGGAAGGGGGTGGTGGCTCACGGGATGTGGGCGGGACCAGCAGTATGTGTGTATGTGTGTGTGTGTGCACCCTGAAATCAGCCCTGCTCAGTGCTGGTTCTAATTCTGTACTTAACCTGCAGTAGAGAATAAAATAAACTTGATTTGCTTCGGCTTGGTTTGTGTTTCATGGCGAGTGATCTGCTGGTTAATCCACTCAGTGTTAAAGGAAACCTCTGATGCTCCTGTTGGGTGTTTCTCACTTGTGGGAAGGTGGGATTCTGGTGTGGCGGTGTCCCCTCTCCAAAGAGTGTAGATAAACCCTCTGTTTAGGCTGGATTAGGAGCAGGTAATCCTTTAGTTCAGGGTCATACCAAGGCACAAAAACACCTTCATAAATCAGTAAGGGTTGAACCCAGATGGGTTTATGGATCTGGGCCTCAAGGCGTGTGGCTTTTGGGGGCAGAAGGATGGAGAGGGGTCACAAATCCTGTACCCTGTTCTAAGGGGAGTGATGTAGGGTGGGTTTTGGGGAGGTTCTGCAGGAGTTTACGGGTAGAGTACCCTGCAGCAGTTGCCTGCATATCCTGTCCTCGGCCATAAAACCCCCAGGGAAAGAGTCAGTGGGTGGATGTGCCCCTGCTCACCTGAGGAGATCCAGAACCAGCCTGGGATAACAAATATTCCAGGGTTATACCCCTCCCGAAAGGGTTT
This sequence comes from Empidonax traillii, assembly GCF_003031625.1. Classification (NCBI taxonomy): domain Eukaryota; kingdom Metazoa; phylum Chordata; class Aves; order Passeriformes; family Tyrannidae; genus Empidonax; species Empidonax traillii. Next base: position 93,407 of record NW_020956252.1, on the reverse strand, counting down.
TCTGATGGCCTGGGCCCTGCAGGGCACCTTGGGATCAGTGAATCAGCTGAGGGTACAATTGGGAGCGTGATTTCATTACGAAAGGGCTATTAAATACCAAACTACAGGCCCTTGGTCTGGGACATCCCCAGGGCTGGATTTGCATGTTAACTAGAGCAGAATTAATCGGCAGAATGAAAAGGGAGAGAGTCATCCCATTAGATAAGGGGAGAAACTTGGCAGTTTGGTGTCCTCCTGTCACCCCAAGACACTCAGTTTGCTTCAAGAATGGAAGTGGATTGTCCACATTAAGCAGTGGGATGTTAAAAAATGTGGGAGCAGCTCTGTTGCCTCAACCCTGGCTTGGGGGCACCCCTGGGGTTCAGAGGCAGGATGGGTTATTTACACCAACGGGATTTATTGCCCAGGGGACACGGATTGTCCCAGGGCAGCAGCTGCCAGCCCTGCTTTCCTACCTGCCCTGTGTCCTCCTGTCCTACCTGCCGTGCTGCCCCATCTGACCTGTCTGTCCTACCTGTTCCTCTGCCCTTTCTGTCCTGCTTGTTCTGTGCCACCTGTCTTGTCACACCTGTACTTCTGCCCTGCTTGTCCGTCCTTTCTGCTCCGTTCCTCTTGTCCTGCCTGTCCTTTAGTCCTACTTACCCTTCTGTCCTGTCCTACCTGTCTTTCTGTCCTGCTTGTCTTTCTGTCCTGTCCTTTTTGTCCTACCTGTCCTTCTGTCCTGTCCTACCTCTCTTTCTGTCCTACCTGTCCCATCCCGCCTGTCCCCCTGTCCAGCCTGTGCTGTGTCCTGCCCTACCCCGTCCTTTCTGTCCTTCTCCCTTGTCTGTCCCACCTGTCCTGTCCTGCCTGTCATTCTGCTCTGTCTTTTGTCCTTCCTGTCCCATCCCACCCGTACCCCTGTCCAGCCTGTCCCCCGTGTCCTGTCCCCCCTGTCTGTCCCCCTGTCTGTCCCCGCCCGGGTCTGTTTGTCCCTGCCCGGTGCCCGCCGGCCGGCAGGGGGCGCTGCGGTGCGCGGAGCGCTCCGCGCGAGGCGGCAGCGCATGCGCAGGTCGGCTGGCGGCGCGGTGAGGGAGCGGCGGCGGCGCCGGGCCGGGAACGGGAGCGGGAACGGGAACGGGCGGGCCGGGATGGGCACACGGGCACGGCGGGCGAGAGGGGCACCAGGCCGGCCCCGCCGCGGCCGGGCGGTTCGAAGGGACAGCGGCGGCCCGCGCCAGGAGAGGCCGGGCCGGGCCGAGGCCTGCGCGGCCCCCCCACGTGAGGCGGCGGCGCGCGGAATTCGAATGGCGGGAAGGGGCTGGGATGGGGGGCCTCGGGGGGCGGCACGGGGGAGAGGGACATGGGCATGGACACGGCTCGGCTCGGGTAATGGGGAGCTCACGGGGTGCTGCTGCTTCTGGCTCCTCCTTGCCTCCCCTTTCCCCTTCCCGTCCTCCTTTCCCTTTCCCCTTCTCTTCCCCCTTTCTCCTTTCCCCTTCTCTTCCCTTCCCCCTTCCCTTCTTTCCCCTTCGTTCTTCCTTATCCCTTCTCTTTCTCCTTCCCTTCCACCTTTCCCTTCCCTCCCTGCCTGCCTGGACCTGACAGGTTGAGGATAGGGAGTGTGGACCAAACCTGCAGGGAACAACCCTCCATTCTCCCAAAGCAGGAGCAAGGATCAGTTTTCGAACCCCAGCTCATTCCCCAGCCCCTCAGGTGGCTTTTAGGGCAGGAGGGGACACACCAAACACCCCCAGCCCCGTGGGTGACCCCTGTTTGCGGCCTTTAGGTCCCACCATGCCGGGGAAACGCACCGCCAAGAACCCAGTGCCAGAGGAGGAGCCTCTGGAGAGGAAGAAAATTAAAGGTAAGGAAAACGCTGGGGAGGGGTTTCCCGTCCCCTTTCCCCAGGGATGAGCTTTGCCAGGAGGGCTGTACCCCTAACCCTTACATGTTCTCTCTCCTCACAGTCAGCCACCCGTCGCACCGCACACAACCTGGGCTGGTGCTGACCCTGGGCCAGGGCAATGTGGGCCAGCTGGGCCTGGGCGAGGACATCATGGAGAGGAAGAAGCCAGCCCTGGTGACCCTGCCGGAGATGGTGGTGCAGGCAGAGGCTGGAGGGATGCACACGGTGTGCCTGGGCCAGACAGGCAAGGTGGGTGTGAGACAGGGGGGCTGAGCTTCCCTTCTAGCCCAAACCAGTCCATGATTCTGTGATAACTCATCCTGGTGGGTCTCTGTCCCCTGACTCCACGCTCAGCCTGTTTTTCCCCTCCGGGCCCCGTCCCGACCCTTCTCTCTCTCCCTCTGCAGATCTACACCTTCGGCTGCAACGATGAAGGCGCCCTGGGGCGCGACACCTCGGAGGAAGGGTCTGAGACCTCCCCGGGGCCGGTGGAGCTGCAGGAGAAGGTGGTGCAGGTGTCAGCAGGGGACAGTCACACTGCTGCGCTGACCGAGGACGGCAGGGTCTTCGTGTGGGGCTCCTTCCGGGTACGCTGCTCCCCGGGGCGCCGGCAGCTCCCATTCCGGCAGCTGCTCCGGTGACTCACACCCCTGTGTCTGCCTCTCCACCCAGGATAACAACGGGGTGATCGGCCTGCTGGAGCCCATGAAGACAAGCTCCACTCCTGTGCTGCTCCAGCTGGATGCCCCCGTTGTTAAAATAGCCTCAGGTGAGCCCTCAGGGCTGCGGGGTCGGGCAGGGCCACGAGGGTGTCGCAACCCTTTGGGCAAGGTGAAGGTCCAGAAGGGCCATGACTTTTTCCACCCTTTTGGCTGCTCCAAGCCCGGTAGAAAGCTATGCTTGCTCTTCTCTTGTGTGTCTTTTAGCCCAAACAGATGTTTTTGCTCCCCAGTAGATTAACATATCAGGTTAATATTTGACCCAATCTGCTGTAAAATGCCTTGACCACAACCCCGGGGTCACGGCACTCACCCTCTGCGAGGCCTGAGGTAAGAGCAGAGCTGCCAGGAAGCTTGTCCAGGGCATGGGGGAGTTTGGGGGGCACCTGTGCCCTTAAACCTTCCCAGAGAAACGGCTTTGAAGTTTCCCAGGATCAGGAAGAGGGAGATCCTGGAGTTTTAAGTTGTGCCGCAAGCGGTGTCGAGGTGCCATAAACCCCACTGAGTTTTAGCAAGCTGGGATTTGCCTGTGGGATCCATCCTTTGGTGCTTGCTGATCGCTTCTCCCTGACTCCTTCTTCCCTCCTCTCCCAGGGAATGACCACCTGGTGATGCTGACGGTGGATGGTGACCTGTTCACGTGTGGCTGTGGCGAGCAGGGCCAGCTGGGCAGGGTGCCAGCGCTCTTTGCCAACCGAGGAGGACGGAAAGGGCTGCGTGAGTGGCTTTGGTTCTTTGGGCTGCATCCATTGGCCCCGGCTTTGCCCTTTCCAGAGGAGCAAAGGGACCCAGTCCCTGGTGCTTGTGTGTAATCAGTGACCTGAATGCAGTGAGGTGGGTCCTTAGATCCAGGGAATAGTCCCTGTGTGACACCTTGTCTCCTGTCCCCAGAGAGGCTGCTGGTCCCCCAGCTCGTCCCTGTCAGAGGCAAAGGGAGAAGAACCAAAATGCGCTTCCAGGACGCCTTTTGTGGGGCCTATTTCACTTTTGCTGTCACACAGGAGGGACACATCTATGGATTTGGCCTCTCCAACTACCACCAGCTGGGTGAGTCCCTCCAGATCTCCCACCAGTCCCGTACTGCCCTGGGTGCCCCAAATCCTTCACAGTAGGGACACACCAGAGCTGGAAACTGGGGTGGGGGGTCACCCTGCATAGCTCTGGGTTAGATCCCAGCCCCTGCAACTGACGAGTTTGAGCAGAAATTTGCTCTGGGGGCTCGGGAAGGGGGGGGTTGCTGTGTTCGTGTCTGGGGGGTGAGCCCCGGGGTTGGTGGCTCAGAGCTGGAGCCTGGCCTGGACTGTGTGTGTGCCCGTGGCCCTGATCTGGCCGGGTTTGTGCGTCCCACCCCGCAGGGACCCAGGACACCGAGCCCTGCTTCTCCCCGCAGAACCTCACCTGCTTCAAGAACTCCACCAAGTCCTGGGTCGGGTTCTCTGGTGGGCAGCACCACACGGTCTGCGTGGACTCCGAGGGTGAGTGGCACTGGGAATCACATGGAGCGGGACAAGGGGGACTCCCATAGCCCTTGTCCTGGCCAGGGAGGTGTCAGGGTGAGGGTGATGTGGTGGAGCTCTCCAAGTGTTCAAGGCAAGAAGGGTGGTGTGAGGTTGCAGCCAAGGGCAGGGAGGAACCTGGAGTCACCTGTGAAGGCTACTTCTGCACCCACACACCCTACTGATTTTGGGGAGCTCAAGGGTCTCTGTCCCACCCTGCCCCTCCTGGTTGGGTTCTGGGGTGTGGTAGGGAGGAGTGATGCTCCTTCAGGGGTCACACCTGGGGAGGGAGGGTCTGGCTGTGTCCTGCTGCTGCTTCTGCCCCCCTCAGGTCACCTGTCCCGTGTGTCCCTTGTGCTCCAGGTAAAGCCTACAGCCTGGGCAGGGCAGAGTACGGCCGGCTGGGCCTGGGGACGGGGGCAGAGGAGAAGAGCACACCCACAGTGATCCCAGAGCTCCCCAGCATCATCTCGGTGGCCTGTGGAGCGTCTGTCGGATACGCCGTCAGCAGTGACGGTGAGTGGGGGCTGGGAGTGCCCCCATCCCTCCATCCCAGCCACCCTGCATCCATCTATCCAGCCAGCCAGCCAGCCAGCCCCACACACTGCCAGCTGGGTCAGGACTGCAGCCTGCTCCTGGTGCTGGTCTCCTGTGGGCAGCTGGGCAGTGGCTGCTCAGATGTGTCTGTGTGCCCGTGGCAACAGGGTTGGTCATGGGGTGTTTACCAGGAGGGGGTTGTTGGCCTGACAGTCCCTTCTCTGACTGCTCTGTGCTCTGGTGCTGCAGCTGCCTGTGCACAGTGTCTGCAGGAATGAAGGTTTGGAAGGGGGCCTTGGGTTTGGTTCCCAATTGGCTGCATGATGGAACACCTGTCTGAGTGGCAAACGCTGCTCCTCTTCCTCCTGCCTGTGTTTCTGGCACACACAAACCCACTGCCTGGGCTGCTGGGTGCCCTTGGCTTTTGGGTTCCTGTTGGCTTGGGTCCCCTTGCATTTGGGTGCCGGATTCCCCTCCCAGCCCATCCTGAACTCAAACCTTGCCTTCCCCTCCGCTGCAGGACGAGCGTTTGCCTGGGGAATGGGCACCAACTACCAGCTGGGCACCGGGGAGGAGGACGATGTGTGGAGCCCGGTGGAGATGACAGGGAAGCAGCTGGAGAACCGGCGGGTGCTGGCCGTGTCCAGCGGAGGGCAGCACACCGTGCTGCTGGTCAGGGACAGGGAGCAGAGCTGATGGAGTGACGCCGCAGCCGAGCCCAGCGGGACCCACACACCCCCCACACCTCCCACCCGGCTCAGGGAGGGGTGATTTCCAGCTCTGGGGAGAGGGCAGGAGGCTCCCGGAGCGTGGCTGGAGCAGGGAGCGCTCCCGTGTTCTCCCTGCCAGTGTTGTGTCTGTCTGCCCGTGGTGCTCTGTCAGCTCCCGGGGTCGGCTCGGTCCTAAACTGGTCCCAACTCTGTGCCTGGATGGGTTTTCCACTTCTTCTCATCTCGGTTTTTTAATGTCTCCCAGCCTGGCAAAGCCGAAGGTCTTGTTCTTCACTGCACGATCAGGTTTGGGCATCTCCCTGAGCATGTTCCCCACATCTGGGTGCTCCTCCATCCCCTTCACCCAAACATCTTTTACCTCTCCGGCCTGGGTTTGCCCACTGCCACCCACCAAACCCCTCTGAGCTCCTTGCAGGGCGATCTCAGCCCGGCAGGAGCATTCCCAAGGGAGCTCTGTCCTTGCATCCAGGTGCAGTGGGGAGATCCTGCCTGGTGAGGGGGAACGCTGCTGGATGATGCCTGGCACACTGTGACTGCTGGAAAAGAATGGGAAGGGGGGCTCCTGCCTCCCACCCCTCACAGTTCTGAGCCAAAACACCCCAGGCTTGGGGAGCAGATTCCCTGCTCCCTCCACCCTGAGCAGCCGCCTCCAGCGCTGCTTTTTGCAGTCCTGGCCGCTCTCCCTCCTTCCCATTCCATTTGGAAACCCAACAGAATCCATCCCACGGGTGGGAACTTAGTTTAATTTTTTTTTTCCTCTTTCCCTTGCTGAGGAAGGAGCTTTTATTTGCTGTCAGGGCCTCGCTGAGCAGACACCCAACCCCCAGCTATGAATCGAATGGCTCGAAACAAGGGGACTCCTCCCACCCATCACCTCCCCGATCCAGCTGGTCTCGCTCCCTGTGCCCGGCCAGCCCCATCCTCTCCTTCCAGGAGGTGCCTTCCAGGTACCTGGAGTGAGGAGGGGTCTGCAAAGAGCTGCATTACAGCAATAGGAGGGGGGTGTGGGATGTGTGTGGGGACACACACACTGGGATTGTACAATGCTTCAGCAGGGGTTGGAGATTTTCTTCTTTTTTTTTTTTTTTTTTTTTTTTTAAAAAGAAAATGTAAAGTATTTTGGTCGATTAATCAAGGCAGAAAGGACAGAAAAACTTGTCATCTTTTAACATTTGGAATAAACTGAGTTTTTGTAAGCCCGGGCTTTTCCTGTGGTTTGGAATACGGTGGGCGAGCCGTGTCCCGGTGTTCCCGCGCAGTGCTGGGGCGCGGCCGCGGGATGGCAGCAGGAGAAGGCGCTGGGAGAACCGGGAACAGGGAGATGGGATGCTCCCTGCCATCCCTGTCACCCTCCCTGCCTGTCCGACGGGCCACCCCCGCGCTGTTCGGGTCTCCAGGGACACAGCTGAGACCACGGCGCGGCTGGGAGGGTCCTGGCACACCGGGTGCTCCAGCACGGAGACTGGCACCGACGGAGCCAATTCCCATATCCTGCTGTGACTGGGGCAAATTCCCTCATCCTCGTGGGACCCGAGCCCCGGGTCTCTGTTTACACTTAATTACTTTGGGCAGGAGCTGATTCCCCAACGAGCCTCTGGCCTGGGATGGGCTTTGGGCAGTGGGAGCAGCTCGGGCTACTCCGTGTTGGATGAGCTGGGATTTACAATCAGGGACGGCCTCGTTGGGGTCCAGCACGGGCTGGGGGGCGTTGGGGGCTCCCACCTTCCATCACTCAAGCTGTGTTTGTGTCGGTGGTTTCAGTTCTGGGTATGCAAAAAGCTTTATTTTCCCCTCTAAAGTTGGGGTGTGGGGCCCATGGGGGAATGTTTTGCCGCCAGGGGATCCAGCCCAGAATTCGCCCTCACTGTGGGCTGTGTTCCCTAATCCTGTGGTTAATGCTGCTCCCTGGGGACCATCACCATTTGGTGCTCTTCCATGAAATGGGACCTGGATACCTGATGGAGAAACTGCTCCTTGTCTTGGGCCAGATTCCCAGTGACAAGCTCAACATTAAGGTCTTGTTTCCAAAACCACCCTCAGCTGCCTGGGAGCCAAGACTCCCAATCCCAGTGCTCCCAGTCCCTCCCCATCCCCAGCACGGGCAGGGTTTTGTGTCCATCCCCCAGCTTTGGGCAATCTCCTTTTTTTTTGAGGGAGGGAAAACATCCCCTTGTGAATGGGGAGCCCATTGGTATTGTCATGAAACCAAGAGGGAAAGAAGGGCTGGAGAGAACAATAGGATTTAAAATATTCGGAGCTGATGAATCAGCCACCGTTGTCTTGGGAGCCAGAGTGACACTTCAGTGGGAAGCTGCTGGAAACTGGGGGAAGGATGAGCCCCCACGCAGCGGGGGGAGAGGGGAGGTGAAGGAAAACAACTTAATTGAGGAAAGGGAAATGTCTCATTAATGAGGTTTTGCGCTCACTGAGTGAATCGAGGGCGTTTTGGGGATGAGGAGGAGGAATTTGGGTCCTGGGGGAGGGTTTGGGGGGACCCCTGGCTGTGTCAGGATCCGGCCTCGGTCCATGGTGGAGGTTTTCCACCCTTCCAGACCCTTCCTCATTGCCAGGCAGTCCCTGTCAGCATCTCCAGCCCTGCACTCCCAGTCCCCATCTGTTGCTATTGGAAGTGCATAAAAGGCTTTTAATTTACAGACAAAAGCTGGGAAAGTGGAATCTGGGGGCTTTAGCCTCCTCAGAGGATCAGCCCTGGCAGTGTGGGGCTCTTCTGACCCCAGAATAAAAGCACTTCGGGTGTTGTTTGAGGGGCTTGTGGGGGATTTTTTTGTTTGTGTTTTTTAACACGTTGCTGTTTTGGATGCAAAACTCTACCTATGCAGTGGTGCTGCAGGATCTGCCAGGAGGGAATTGCATCTTCAGGAGGGTTTGGAGGACACTAGGTTGTTTTCTTGTTATCCCTTTCCTGCCTGGAAGAGGAAACGAGCTTTAATTATGGCCAAGCTGCCTGTTGTCGGGGTTTAATGATGGGTCTGCAAGCGGCAGAGAGAGTTTGGTCCTTGCACTGGGCTGTGTCACCTCCTTGAATCCCGTCATTAAGGCTGGAATCTGGCCAGTACACCCCAGGATAACGGGAATATGTAATGATCTGGTGTGGTTCCTGGTAGAGGAGTGTGTTGGGTGTTTCGGGGACGGGAATTGGGCTGAAATGAGTGACGTGTGGGTGTCTCTGCCCCTCTCCCAAAACTGTTCAAGTCCTGGTTCATCTCCTGTAACAACAGGGCAAAAAGAAGGAAAACTTTTCACCCGGCTCAGGACATCCCTTTGGAGCTGAGGGAATGGGATGTGGCTCCATCGCTGCTCAGAGGAGCCTCAGTGCTCCCCCTTCCCTTCCTCCCCACCCCGTTTGCTCAGGGAATAAAAAATAAAGCACAAATCAAGAGAATTTGTAACTCTGACAGGAGAGAAAAAAGCCTCTAGGAATTATTTATAATGTTGTGGTTTTTTCCCCCCTCCTAAATGATGAATTGCAAGACAAGCATCCCTGCGGGGCTGAGAGCCTGGATGCACCCCTGGCTGCTCCAGAGCGAGGAGGGTGGGAGATCTCACCCCTGCCCTCCCCAGGAAAGCCAAATCCCCTCATTGCCATCTGCATTATTAATTCCATCCTCAAGTCAGCCTAAACCTGCAGACAAAGGAACCGGCGTCATCCTAATTAATCACACGTGTAAAAATAAAGCCTGAGACATCAGGGCTCATTGTTAGGCGGATTAAGTAAAGGGAAAAAAAGGGGAAAAGGACTTTTTCTGCAGTGGGAAACGTGATTTAGGGCTGAAGGAGTCCCTGGAAATAGCTGGTAGGTGTGTGGCAGCTCCCGTGTGCCGGCACAGGTCGCTGCATTATTCAGCTGCTGGTTTAACTGGGCTGTGAAATCGCTGGAGTCGGGGCCTGGCTCCCGTTTCCCAGGGAGCTGGGAGATGGAGAGGGGTCCTGGAGAGTTGCTCCACCACCCCCAGGCTGGAATTCTGGGTTTCACACACCCACTGCCCTGGGAACTCACAAACAGAAGTAAGAAATGCCTTAAAATGCAAAGTCTCAGTAAGCCCAAGAGGAGTTTCAGGCTCCAACACCCATTTCTGTTGTTTTTTGTTGGTTTTTTTTTCACTAAACCCTCATTTGCATTTAAATTGCAAAAAATGTAATTTGGACCAGAATTCAAGCTGCTGGGCTCTTAAAATAAAATTGTATCTTGATGACCAGCGGCAGCAGAGGCTTTTTATTACCAAGGCTTGGAAATAACTTCAACTAAAGGGCCTCAGGGTTTCACAAAGGTGAGTTTTTTTAAGTCCAGATAAGCTTTTAGAACTTGAATTTAGAATCATGGAACAGTTTGGGTTGGAAGGGACCTTAGAGATCATTTCATTCCACCCCTGCCACGGGCAGGGACACCTCCCACTAGCCCAGGTTGCTCCAAGCCCCGTCCAACCTGGCCTTGGACACTTCCAGGGATCCAGGGGCAGCCACAGCTTCTCCAGCAAATCCATTCCAGGGCCTCCCCCCCCTCACGGGGAAGAGTAAAGAGTAAATTTAGAGGGTGTTTCCTCTCCCACCACTCCCCAAAACACCCCCCTGAGCCAGACCCCGCTCATTTTCGATGCCCAAGAGCTGCAGGAGAGCCGGAAAATGCGTCCTCTCTCCGATTTCATTTTGCTTTATTATTTTATTTTTTAGAAAGCAGGGTTCCTATACAGAATTGCCACCGAAAAGGCCCAAAATCCCGAGGGCTGGAGCTGGAAATAGTGGCTGAAGCACTTGGTGAGGTGCTGTGGGCATGGTGGATTCAGCTCCACCACACATGGGGCAGCTGCTGTAGCAGGGGGTGGGAGGGGGGGCCTTTGGGGTCACTTTGACTTCATACACCTATAGACACATATACATAGAGATATATTTATATAAGAACACACAGAGCTCCCTCCAAGCATCCCAGTGGTGTTTCCCGGGGTCAGGATTCACCCTCACTTTCCCAACCCCAACGAGGGGCTGGGGTAGCTGCATTTTTGGGAGGGGAGAAGCTGGATCAGCCCCCAAGATCCCTGCTGGGCTGCTGCCAGAATGGGATGCTCAAGGTCCTTGTGCCACCCCCACGTGCTCCAGGGCGGTGCTCTCCGCCCGTGTCCCCCTTTTTCCCGGGAATATTCTGTCAGTCAGCAAAGCTGGAGCTCGGGAAAGCCACGTTTCCTCGCTGGGCTCAGAGCTCTGCCCAAGCACTGGTGGCATTTTAAAAAGTAATGACTTGGAGCCTCTTAACCCGCTTTAAGGCCACGGCAGGCACGTGTCCCAGCAGGCTGGGAATTCGGCAGATGGAAAAAAGGCCCCGTGGGGATGGGAAATGGGGGGGCTGAGCTGCCTGTGGAGCCTCAGGGCAGCCCAGGGGCCCCAGCACTCGAGGGGGACTTGCTCGTGCCCCCCAGTACAATGACACGTCCTCGGAGGGGCTGCACCAGGGCAGAGAGGCCCCATCCCTGATGGTGGGGCTCACCTTCCCTGTCTCCCTGTTCCTTCCCTGCGGTGGGAAGAGCTGCTCTCCATCGTGCCATTCCCAGCCTTGATCACAGGGTTGGATTTTAGGGAACGCTGAGGCACTGGCAGGTTGAAGAGATCACCGATTTGGGGGTGCCCCCCTCCCAAACTGAGATATCAAGCTGGAATTCAGCTTCGTGCTCAAGCCAGGAGAGAACCCCCAAGATGTCCCACTCCACAGCATCCAGCCTGGTGGTTCATCCCAAAATCCCACCGTGGCCAGGTCCTCGCCATCAACCAGCTGCAAACCTTTCCCACCACAGGCTACTGAGGGTTCTGCCCTGGGTGGGGGTGGGTGTGGATGGCTAAAGGATGGTCTCCAACATTCTGGACACTTCAGCCTCTCTTCTCAAGGAGCTGAAGCTCAGCCTTGTGTGATCCAGGGGGTTCCCCCCCAGTTCCTGCCCTGGAGCCCACCCTGCCTTCCCTCACCCGGTGCTCCACGAGTTGTGGCAGCAGAGGATGAGGAACCCAAGCCAGCGATCCAGGACTCCTTCCGTGCCTGCAGAGGGATCCTGAGGAGCCCTGGGCACGAGCTGCAGATGTCCAGCTGGATGTAACACTGAGCAAGAGGCTTTTGCCTGTGGCAGGTTGATCCGGTGCAGGCAGAGGAGGAGGATCCTCCGGCACAATTGATTTGAGACCCAAATGGGCGATTTCCCCCTATTTGATTCCTTTGAAACAGAAATTGGCTTTGGCTGCCTCGTGTCTTCCTAACAGGGAAGGCTGTAATTTCCACAGGCTCTGGAGAAAGGTGGGGCTGCTGAGGAGAGGTAATGGCCGTTATTAAGACTAAATTGACGCAACTGGAGAAACCAGACACAAGGCAAGGCTCTGCCTCCAACCCGTGAGCCCCAGGTGCCCCCAGCGCTCGTCTGCTTCCTCCAGCTGCACCAATTTGTGCACTCACTGCTATTCCTGCTTCCTCCAAGCACCCCCCTCTTCCTCCCCTGGCTGTCTGACCGCCTGGCAATGACGGTGGCAAGGGGACAACAAGGACAAGCAGCAGCTCAGGGATGTGGCACGGGGCTGATGGGGAGATTCGGGGAGGGGGAGGACCCATCAGTCATCGTTCAGCTGCAGGTGATGGGGATCCTGCAGGATGTGGTGGGAGCTGGAGCTCAGCCATGCCTTTAGGGGAATGCTGCTCCATCCAGATGAGAGCTGAAACCCCCAAATCTCTGCCTCTTGCAGGCTGTGGGTCCTTGCTCAGTGCCTGCACAGCCTCTGTCCCTGCTTGGGGAATTGTGAAAGAAAGGGAATAGTTTTTTCATCTTCTCCTTAAAAAAAGAAAAACAGCACAGCCCCATCCCATCCTTTTTGGCTTTGCTCTGGAAATCTGGGCAGTGCTGTTGCTCATCCTTCTCCTGATGGGCAGGGAAGGCAGAGCCCTTGGCACTGCCCATTGTTCCATCCTAACTGCTTTAGCACTGCGAGAAACAACTCGAGTGCCCACAAATTACTCCCTTGATGAGGTTCTTTTCGGGCTTAATGTCTTCATCAGCTCCCTGTCACCCTGATGGATGCAGGGCACGGGGAATTTGGCATTGGCACATGGGTACAGGGTCAGCTTCAGGTGTGCCCTGGCTGCATCCCTATTCCCAGCATCACACCCATGTCCAGGGGCTGCCCTGGCTGCAGTCAGAGGTCTCTAAATAACAGAGTATTGACATCAGTGGTAGAAAGTTCTTCTCTGGGAGCAGTCCCAGATTGAAGGACTCCAGGTGTGGATTTGGAGCTCTTTGATTACAGTCTCTGAAGCAACATCGTTTTCTCTTCCCAGCTCTGGTGGTTTCTCGGACACAGCTCAGAGGGGGATGGATTGAGGTCCCATGATCTGGTGGAGGAAACAGCCTCAAGTCGTGCCAGGAGAGCTTTAGGTTGGATAGTAGGAAATGTTTCTTCACTGAAAGGGCTGTCCAGCCCTGGCACAGCTGCCCAGGGCAGTGGTGGAGTCCCCATCCCTGCAGGGATTTAAAACCATGTGGATGTGGCACTCAGGGACATGGGTCAGTGGTGGCCTTGGTGGCCATGGGTCAGAGGGCTTTTCCAACCTGAACGATTCCATGGTCCAACAATCACCCCCTGGCACAGTTCCCCCCATGGGAGGGTTTCCCCTCTTGCCATGGGCCGTGGTGCCACCTTGGCCCGTGCAGGAGGAGAAGCACACGGGCACTGCAGTCCTGGTGTCCTGGGCTCTGCAGAGAGCCACGTTTGGGAGGGTGACAGCCCTCGCTGGGTGGCCTCTGCCGGGGTGGGAGCAGCAGCAGAGCAGCTCTGCCCAGGTTGCCTCTTGTCCCATCCCGCTTCTTTGGGGCAACCAAAGTCTCTGCAGTCACCGCGGGCACAACCCCCGGGGCGTCCCCCGGCGGTGCCACCGCCCTGCTCAGAACTCCGTGGTGGTGACCTGGGTGACCTCCGAGCGCAGGTCGTCCCCTCCGCGTCCCCGGCAGCCCCGCTGGGGGCTGCCCACGCCTAGTCATGCCGGCTTGTTGGGGGCTTCCGAGGGGGTGCAGGTGGACACCTGCTCCCTCGTGGTGTTCCGGGCGCGGGAGAAGCTGTTCTGGTCCACGCGGGCTCGGAAGGGCAGGCAGAACTCCCGGAAGCACCGCTTGAAGTTCTCGTCCAGGAAGGCGTAGAGGACGGGGTTGAGGCTGCTGTTGGTGTAGCCCAGGGCGATGCAGAAGTGCAGGCTGGCCACCACGTAGGGGTTCTTCTTGTCGATGTCCACCAGCGTCCAGACGATGACGAAGATGTGGATGGGGGTCCAGCAGATGATGAAGGCGGCCACCACCACCAGCACCATGCGCGTGATGCGCCGCAGGTTCCGGTCCTTCTCCTTGGAGCCCGACAGGAGGCGGACGCTCTTCAGGCGCAGGATCATCAGCCCGTAGCAGATGGTGATGACCAGGATGGGCACCAGGAAGGCGAAGATGAAGACGCAGATCTTGGTGACGGTGTCCCAGTAGATGGGAGGGTCGGGGAACTGCAGGGTGCACAGCACCATCCCGTCTGTGGGAGAGAGGAGGGTCACAGAGGGAGCTGGGGGCAGGGGGGGTTCTGCTGTGGATACCCGGCCTTCTGGTCATGGCTGGGCACGTCTGTGCACGTTGAAACCTCAGGAAGATGCGTTCCCACCTGCCAGCTCTTGGCAGAGGCTCCCCAGAGCCACCAGCCCGCAGGGTGCTTGAGGGGATACAGTGGGTGCAGTGACCTGATCCCTGCAGAGCCTCCTGGGCCACCCCCACACCTCCTCCTCCCAACCCCTGTGGTGGGCACATCCACCATGTCCCCCTCCACTTCCCTGGGATGCCCAGAGCTTTCCCAGCAGCCAAGGGCTGCTGTCCCCACACAGGAACTGCAGATCTCAGCGTGGGCCAGCTGGGGACTTTGCAGCACCACCAGGGGTGTTCTTAGGAACTGATTTCAGATACTTATAGAATATTCTGAGTTGGAAGGGATCCACGAAGATCATCAACCCTTAAGTGAATGGCCAGCACAAGGTTGAACCCTTGGTTCAGTGGTTGGCATCATCAGCACCACGCTCTAACCAATCTGCACCCCAGGAGAGGGCCAGGGGCACTGGTTGGGCTGGAGATGGGGAAGGGTGTGGTGTCCCAGCCCTAAGGGGAAGGGCAAACAATTTCTGGGACAGTTTCCGAGATGGAAAAACAGCACCATGATGCCTTTTCCACGACAGGGCACATTTATGGACCCACGGAGAGGTGCCCACCGCTGACCCCAAACCTGCCAAGGTCTCTGGGTCACTCCTGGGACGCACAGATAGGACAGGAGGGGACACATCCCCCCAAAAAAGCCGCTTGCCTTTTGACTTGGTGACCGCCATGATCATGATGGGCACCCCGATGAGGGAGGAGAGCACCCAGATGCAGACGTTGATGATCTTGGCCTTGGCCGGCGTGCGGAAGTCCAGGGCCTTGACCGGGTGGCACACGGCGACGTAGCGGTCCACGCTCATCATGGTGAGGGTGAAGATGCTGGTGAACATGTTGTAGTAGTCAATGGAGAGCACGACCTTGCAGAGCAGCTCCCCGAAGGGCCAGGTCTCCATGAGGTACTTGGCGCTCTGGAAGGGCAGCGTGCTGGTGGCCAATGCGTCGGCCAGCGCCAGGTTGAAGATGTAGATGTTGGTGGCCGTCTTCATCTTGGTGTACCTGGGGAAGGGAGAGGTCACAGGGGGGGGTCAGGGCCCTTCCAGGTGCCCCAGGGAGCACACTGAGGAAGGACATTGAGCTGTGAGAGAAGTGGGATTGTTCAGCCTGGATAAAGAGAAGGCTCCAGGGTGACCTAACTGCGGCCTTCCAGTGCCTGAACGAGGTGACAGGAAAGATGGAGAGGGACTATTTACAGGAGAGAGATTATTTACAAGGGCCTGGAGTGACAGGGCACAGGGAATGGCTTCACACTGCCAGAGGGCAGGGTTAGATGGGATAAATTCTTCCCAATGAGGGTGGGCAGGCCCTGGCACAGGTTGCCCAGAGAAGCTGTGGCTGCCCCTGGATCCCTGGAAATGTCCAAGGCCAGGTTGGAGGGGGCTTGGCCCCTGCCACAGTGGTCATCCCGTGTCCAGGGAGGTGGCACTCAGTCCATGCCTGCCTTTATTCAAAAGAATGAAGAACTTTCCAGAGAAGTCAATTCTCCAATGAGATCAACTTACCCCATCTCCCTGACTCAGTTGCACCACGTCCTTTATCCTCCCAACCCTCCTCCATCTGATTTTCCACCCAGTAACTCATGATTATCCAGCCTGCTTCCCTGTCAAGTTTACTTGCAGAAATTGGATCGATTTCCCCCGGAAACAGGCCATCTGGAAGCAGCCCAATTAGCCAGCCTGGAGCTCCAGAGCCTTTGGGGAAGCCTGGCTCATTTTCCCGGGGCATTTGGCAAAGGCTGGGTCTGGTACTTGTCACATCATGGCAAGAGAAACGCCTGGTCCTGCGTTCCCAAACTGTTCCTGAAGGGATGAGGCAAAGTTTTGGTGGATGCCAGGGCGGCAGGGATGTGTGTGTGTGCATCCTGGGAGCATCCAGCCCCCACAGGAGTTGCTCGAGAGGATGCTCTGAGTGTTGTGGTGGGTTGGAAGTGGACGCTGAGGGGTCTGCTGGGGGTCCCCAAAGGGCAGCGCGTTGGGGTTGGGTGGGGGCAGCTCTGTGGCTCTTTGCTGTGTTAAGGGCAGGGCTACACCAGCAGCTCCAGCCCTTCCCTGTGCTCCCTTGCAGCAAATCCTCATAGCTCTCTGAGCATCCTCAGCAGCCCCGAGCTCGTTTGGATGCACCCTAATTAATTAACAACAGGGTTTGCACACGAGCATCTCTGTGCATGGCTAAACCTGCCTGTGGCATGGCTGGCGTGGGGCAGGGGGCAGGGAGAGAGAACCCTTGGCTGCTGGATCAAAAGATGGTTTTCCTTGGAGTTCTCATCTCAGGTGATGCTGCCCTGACTGCAACCCAGGAGAGCAGGCTGCTGTAGGAAAGAGGAGAAGTTTTGGGGTGACCTAATTGTGGCCTTCCAGTCCCTGAAGGGAACCCACAAGAGAGATGGAAATTGGGCTGGGATTGGTGGTGCTGATGCCCAACCCCTTCCCTTTGTCCTTTCTGCATCTCAGCAGGTCAGGAGAGCGTGTCAGTGGGGACAGAGACCCACCAGGTCCTGCTGCCAGCAGAACCAGGAGCTGGAGGCTGAAAAAACCCCATTTCTCTCTGTGAAAAAAAAAAAAAAAAAAGAAAACAGCAGCTCATCCCAGCTCCAACAGCGTTCCTTGTCTCCTTCACCGTGGCTGCAAATGGCAGCCCCTTGCCCAAGGGTGGAAATATTCGAGTTGAGCTTTTGTTGGTTTTTTTTTTTTTTTTGGTTCTGTTTTATTCATTTTAAATACGGCATTAAAAAATGTCTTGCCCTTGAAAAGCCCTTTTCAGTTCTCTTTAGCGTTATTTTCCGGGCGCTTTTGCAAATGCATCTCTTGGAAAAGTTTCTTTTCAGGTTAAACAACAACAACAACAACAACAAAAAACAAGCTGAGAATTTGTGGTATTGTCAGGCTTTACCTCCCCCTGCGAACAAACAGGCGGTTCAGGTGCATTCACACATCCCTGGGCTCTGGGGTTTTGAGTAAAATGGGGCAAAAAAAAAAAAATCAGTTATTCATTCTGTGCTCTGCCAGATGTGCTGGGTAAGCACTTCCCAAACCCTGCCAGATGTGCCAGGGGTGGGGGACAGGAGGGGCTGAGGGTTTTGACCCCTCCCCGGGCGGGATGGGGCTGGTGAGGGTAAAACGGTGATGGGGATGACTGGGATGATGATGGGGATGACTGGGATGATGATGGGGATAACTGGGATGGTGATGGGATTGCCTGGGATGATGGGGATGACACCTTAGCCCTCAGCACAGGGGTTTTGGGGCAGGATTCAGCCCCCTGCACCAGGTGGGGGGTCCATCCTGGTGACCCCCCCCTCCGAGCTGCAAAGGAAGCTGCTGCTGCAGGAAAGAGGTTTCTTGCCCCCATTAGAGAGAACCATCCTCTGCTGCTGATGGAGCTCCCCAGGCTGCCAAACCCTTCGTAATTAAGCGAGCGCCTTGATTGGGAAGTTACGCACTTGAACGGAACAATCTGGGAGGTGTTGATGGAGAGGAGGGGAGGGAGGGGATGGAACAAGCACAGGGCAGCTCTGCATTCCAGGCTGGACTCCCAAGTAGGGGCCCCCCCATCCTCTCCAAACCTCTCGGAAAATAAATAAGCGAAAGAAAAAGTGAATAATAAGCGAAAGAAAAAACTCCTGGAGCTGCTAAAAGCCAAGGAACCCCGGGAGACTCCTGGCAGGTTTGGCCACGGGAAGGATGAGGGCACATCACCACAGCCACTCCTGACCCAGGAGCTCAGAGGACGGTGCTTATTCATTCTATGGGTGATGTTCCCCATGCCTGGAAATGTTCAAAGCTGAGCTGGACAGGGCTTGGAGCAACCTGGGATAGTGGAAGGTGTCCCTGCCAGTGGCAGGGGGTGGAACGAGATGGTCTTAAAGTCCCTTCCAACCCAAACCATTCCACAATTCTACGATTCTGTGTTTAATTCCAGAATCAGGTGGGAAATGGGGGGCTGGAAGCCACAGTGATGGGATCTGTGGATCTGGAGAGTCAGGCCTGCTAAAGCCTGGTTAAGGTGAGGTTACTCAGTGAGTAAAACAGGGAAGATGCTGTTTGTATGTGACACTGCTCTCTTTAAAACGCCCTCCCCTCTCTCCCTGCCGAGCAGAACCAGCTGGAGGGGGTCTAATAACACTCATCCCTCACCCTGACACCGCTCGTGGCTCTGACTCTGCCGCAATTACCTCAATTTGCTTTTTCAGGCCGGGGCTCATTTTTAACTCTGCTTCGAGCGACTGAAAAATCCTGTTGGGTGTCAGGTCAGGTCAGGGAGTGACACCCCAAGCCCTGTCCCCATCACCCACCCCACGGGATGGTTGAAAGCACAACTCAAAGGTGTGGGGAGCTGGGGCTGGGGTGGGGGGGATCACACGAGGGTGATGGGCAGCTCGGAGTGGCTCATGGACACGTTTCAGGCTCATTTCCTCCCCTCCGCTGAGTCACCACATTTATCCCTGCACAGGCAGTGCTGACCTCCTGTAACCATCGCTGTGGACTGACAGGGATGGGAAAAGGGGCGTGGAAAGGGTTAAAAAATGGGGATTTGGCAGGGTTGCTTACATGGAGCCACCAGCTCTGGTTTGGCCCCTGGGGTTTTGGCCAGGCTGGGGTTACAACAGTCCCTGAGGTGATGGGAATTGGGGTTAAACCCACAAATCCTGGAGCCCAGGAAAAGACCCCTCCAGTGTGTGTGTGTGGGGGGAGCAAAGGCCAGCACCCAGTGAGACCCTTGTGCTCCCTCCTGCCAGGCTGGAGGTGCAGGAGTCTGTGCCAGTGCAGAGGGTGACAGCAGTGTGACAGTGAGCACAGCCCCATCCTTCACTGCCAGCAGGGTCTGGGGGCCATGGAGTGGGCTCTGCCAGCCCCCTCCCCCCCCCCAACTGCTGGTGCTGGTCCTGTGCTCTGCAAGACTTGGCTTTATTGTCCCATATTCCATCTTGTTCAGGCAGGACCGACCAGTGCCTCGGACAAAGGGGCTGACAGGGGGTTTTGTACCTCAGCACAAGTGCCAGGCTGCACACAGCAGTGCCCCATCTTGAACATGGGGGGTATTGGGGTCCTGTTGCTTCTCCTGGGGTACAGAAACCCCTCAGCCCCCCTCCCTGCCCAGGGAAACCTTCAACAAAGGTGCCAAGGTCCTGAATGGAGCCAAAGGAGGGGTTGGGTTGCCCTGGGACAGGAGGGGGTCTCTCTGCCGCTGGAGCTGTTACCCCCCCGCTGGGGAGCTCAGGCCGTGATGGGAGGTGGGAGGTGGGAGATGGGGCCGGGCCACGCGGCTCCGGCTCTTTGTTAGAGCAAAGCAGGAGTCGGGCGGCTGCGGGAGCCGCCAGCAGGAGCAGGAGCTGGGAATGGGGCTGGATGGGTAATTCCCTCTCATGGAGTGGGGTGATGCCAGTGGGAACCCACCAGCCCCTCTGCCCCGGGAGTGGGGGGGATATCTGTGAACACAGCAGCTCCCAACCCCCCAGCGTGCCCAGCCCTGCGGCTCCTCTCCCTCACACAGGGCGAGGGGACACTCAGCACTGCTGGGGTCGGGCCGTCCCCCCAAACGCGGCTCCCTTGCCTCTCCTCCCCCTCCCCCGAGCTGCTCCCTGCCCACACAGCCTCTGCTTTTACCCCTCGCACATCACCTGGACCCCCTCCTCACACACACACACGTGCTTGGACACACACGCCGTGCACACACGTGTCACACCCATCTCGGTGCAGCCTGCTCAGAAGCACCCGGTGCACGCCCACCCTCCCTCCTCCTGCCGCTGGCTCACACCCCGGGCACGCTCAGATTCACACCCCGGGCACACTCACTCAGATTCACATCCCCCACACTCGCACTCCTCCCTCGTGCACCCTCACCTCGCCGCTGGTTCACACGTGGCACACGCTCACTCCTGCTGCTGTCTCACACTCGGTGCGCACCCACCCCTCTTGCCCTCTCACACCTCGCTCGTGCTGCCCTCTCACCCCCGTGCCCACCCGCCCCCCGTGCCCCGCTCTCACCTGACGATGCCGTACATGACCAGGACGTTGCCCAGCAGCCCCACCACGCACACCACGGAGTAGAGCGCGGTGATGACGATGGCGATCAGGATGGACGTGGCGTTCTTGGCCCTCTGCGGGCCCGTCTCGTTGCCCCCGTGCCCGGGCAGGGGGTCCCAGGCGGTGCCGTTGCCCCAGGGGGTGGGGGGCAGCACGGAGGGCAGCACCGAGGGCAGCACCGTGCTCAGCTCCATGGCCACATCCACGGGCACATCCGTGGGCAGCTCCATGGCCCGCGGGTGGCCGTAGCCCCGCCGGGGCTCCCGGGAAGCACCCGGTTCGAGCCCCGCTCCCGCCCGGTGCCGCCGCCGCCACTCCCGCACCCGCGCGGGGCCGGGGACGCTTTATAAACCCGCGTGTCCCCCGAGCCACGTGGGGCCGGGGGCGGCCCTGTTCGCCTGCCCGCCCCCCACCGCCTGCCCGCACCCCCTCCCGCTCCTTTCCTGCTCCCCCCACTCCCTGCCTGCTCTCCTCTCCCCCTGCTCCCTACCTGTTCCCCCCGCGCTGCCGCGTCCCTGCCTTCCTCCCCCACGGTC
>NW_020956252.1:19495-71774 GCF_003031625.1 Empidonax traillii | reverse complement strand
CTATCCCTGCCTGTCGCCAACCCCCGGAGCCAGCGAGGGCTGCGGGGGCGGCCCTGATCGTCCCGGGGGTCCCTGGGCTGGAGGGGGGGTGGAACTGAGACAGATCCCGACGTTGTGGCTGTTTCGGGTTTTCTTTGTCTGGAAGTGGAAGAAAGCAGGGGAACAACCAGCCCTCTTGTCCCCAGAACAAACCGGGGTCTCTCCAGTCCCTCCACCTTTTCCCCCCATCTCTCTTTTTCCACCTCCTCCCACATATGCTGTTGTTCTGGGGGGTGCTGGATGGGTTTGGGGTGCTGGATGAGTTTGGGGTGCTGAGGAGGTTACAGGGGGATTCAGGAGGGAATTGGAGCGATACTGGCAGTGGGGGGCTTTGTAGGGATGCTGGGCAGGGGGAAGGATGGGAGGGCACTCTGGGTGAAGGGTTTGGGGGATGCTGAAGAGGGATTTAGGAAGCAGTGCTGGGGGGACTTAGGAGGGAAGCTTTGGAGGGGATAAAGAGAGTTCCTGGGGGTCTTAGGAGAGCTGCTGCTGCAGGCTGAGGGGTTTAGGGGGAAGCTGCAGGGTGGGGGTGCAAACACAGACCCATCAGCACCACCTGCTCAGCAGAGCTGGGCTTTGCGGGGTGCTGAGGGTCACCCTCCCTTTTCCAAGGATCCTTGGAGCAGGACTCCTCTCCTCTGGCAGAATCTGCAAACCCGAGAGCCTTATTTCTCCTGGAGCCCCAGTGGATAGGGGGCGGTTACCCACATTTGGGATGTCCCCCTCTATTTGCTTTGGGAATGGATTAATTCACTGCCCTGGGGCAGCGCTGGGTGTGCCAGGGGAGGACGATTTGGTGCAATTTGGGGTGTTTTTGGCTCAGGAGGGGTGGATTAGGGGACACAGGACGTGGAGGAGAGCCCAGCAGCTGGTTCAACCCTGGAGACTGGGTTTTCAGTCTGCAGAGAGCTCTGCCAGCATCAAACTCCTGCAGTGCTGAAGCATCCAGACATTTCATCAAGAGCCTCATAAAAAAGCCCAGGAGGGAATTAATGGCTTTTCTTTCATCCCGTGGTTCAGATGGCATCCAGCTCCGGGTGGGGAGGCAGGAACAACGTGCCGTGGATTTCTGTCAGCACAGTGAGGGGTTTGGTGGTCCTGGCTTTGTCCCAGAGGGGTGGTGGGACTGGGAGCGCAGGGATGGATTTAATGTGCCTATCTTGGGTGCTGCACTTGGGGTGCACCCCCCTCTCTACCTGCAGGGTGTTCCCATTCCCGTGACGAGGCGGGACAGAGGGGTGCACCCCGCGCGTGGTGCAGGACACGGGGTTTAAGGACCTTCCCGGGATGAAAACCCCCTCCCAGACCCAGAGCGAGGTGTTGAGTCCCTGCCCTGCCCGGCTCTGACGCAGGAGGGCTCCTGATCGCTCCCAGCGGGAGGAAAACGTCAGGTCGAGGAGTGTAAAACAGCTTTTAGCGCGGCTGAGGAGCTCTTTGGAAGAGGACTCATCCCTTTCCTTGGCCCCCGGCACGGCCGGAGCCCCCACCCTGACCCTTCTCCAAGGGGTTATCCACAAAGGACTAATCATCCTGGCAGGTCCCAGCCAACACGTCCTCTCGGCTCAGCTCCGGCGTTGCTTTAATTTTATTCTTTCTCTTTTTTTCTTTCTTTTTTTTTTTTTTTTTCCAGCTGGAATGTTAAAAATAAACCCAGAGAGCACATAAAACAAATGGAAAAATCTTTAAAAGGCCTTTGGTGTTCCTCTGCCTGCTCTCAGTTGTTGCTGCTCTGCCTGCCCAGCCCGGCCACTGCCGTGGATGGGCTTTCCAAAATTGGGGAAACTGAGGCACTTCCATCCCTGGAAGTGTCCAAGGCCCGGTTGGACGGGGCTTGGAGCAACCTGGGATACTGGAAGGTGTCCCTGCCCAAGGCAAGGGGTGGGACTGGACCATCTTTAAGGTCCAAACCCACTCTGTGATTCCATGATCTTGGATCGAGCCCTGCTCTCCCAAGGGATTGCTCCTCTTGGGAAGTTCTCCATGGCAATGCCTTAGCTCTTATTTTCTTATTTTCTCCTCCACACCCTGAAAAACCAATAAATAATAAATCAAATCGAGGAGGTGAGGCTGTCAGGGAGGAAAATTCACGGTGCTCATCTGCCTGGTGAGCTGGGATCCATCCAGAGGGATTTACAGCTGGAGCCACTGACGGCAGAACTTTGATTTACTCAGAGGCTGCAAACTTGACAAAGTGTATTTCACACTGGGAAGACCCACTTTCCCTCCAGAATTTATGGGTTTTAATTAAAGTGGCCGTAAAAATAACAGGCAGGAGCCTTGAATCTACTCTGGCAGGGCTCCAGTCAGAATCCATGGGAATCTCTGGAGGTTAATTTAATGGAGGAGGAAATGGGGGAGGCGAGGGTTTCTCCCCAAAGATTTTTGGGAATTCAGGAGGGCAATGAGCCTCTGTAGGTGCTTCTCACCTTGTCTTGCCACGGCCCCGTTAGGGAGAGGCTTGGGCAGAGCTCTGGTGACACCAGAGCTGCATCCTGTGCCAAGGTGGGAGCCAGGGCAGCTCTGCCAGGTGTAGAACTGTGATAGAAATACTTCCATGTCTAAAATATAAATATGTAAAAATTATTTAGGCGTTTTCATATCACTTCCAGATTGGCAGCCAGCTGGAGTCCTGCCTGTGACATTTCAGGGCTGTGGAGCAGAGAGGGGAAGCTCCAGTTTTTATTCCTCCTCCCTAGTGCTCATCTTCATAGAATCGTGGAATAATGGAATGGTTTGGGTTGGAAAGGACCTTAAAGCTCATCCCCTTCCACCCCCTGCCATGGGCAGGGACACCTTCTACTAGCCCAGGTTGCTCCAAACCCTGTCCAACCTGGCCTTGGACACTTCCAGGGGATGGAAGTGCTCCTTTTTTACTGTTTTTTTAGCCCCAAACTTGAAGAAGCAATGCTGGGACAGCCGAGTGCATGGGCTTTCAGCTGGGGTGAGGGTTGTTTTTGGCAAGAGGAGCAGCCCCCAGTGTCTCCCCCTGGGCTCTCCTGCTTCCCTCAAGGTCCCTGTGCCTCTCTCTCACCTCCCAGTGCTACAAAAGCAGGATTTTATTTGTGCAGGGTTTCACCTTTAAAGCAAATACCGCCCAGACCTGGAGCTCTGTGTCTGTGATCGATCCTGTGGGGATGGGGACACGGTGGCTGAAGTACATCAAATCCCAAAATAATCCTGTTGGGGCAGCAAATGGACAAACCCCTCAACAAATCCACTGCCCTAGAAGTCAAAATCAGATGCTGCTTGGAAAGCCTCTGGAATGTTTCACCTGCATCCTGCCAAGAGAAGGAATCCTGCGCCTGGTTTTGCTCTTGGTAGTGAAAAACACATGCAAAAAGAGCAGGGCTGTGTTTGCATCATCCATCCACCCATCCATCCATCCATCCATCCATCCATCCATCCATCCATCCATCCACCCCCTTGTAGAAGTGATGCACCAGCCCTTGCAGAGGGATTTGCCAGCCCCTCCCTGCTGTCCCTGAGCTGCTGTCACCCTTCTCCAGGGTCTGATCCCCCCATCCCAGCTCAGACACCCAAGCTGTCACCACGGTGGAGGCACCAGGATGGAGCTCATTTTGTGGTGAACCACTTTTTTTGGGGGGGGTGGCTGCGCTGGCACCCAGCTCCTCTCATTTAGGAGGATGAGCCAGGGCCTGTGCAGAACCACACCTTGGGGAATTGCAGCAGAAAATGTCGCTCTGTTTTCTGTAGATCTGAGATGTTTTGGAGTTTTGGAGAGAACGGACCAGATGCTCCACGAGCATCCCAACCGCACCGGTACCCACCGAGCTGCAAGTCCAGGCTGCTCCCCCATCTCCCCAGGGCTCATCACTTCCCCTCCCGCCACTGACAGCTCCAGATAAATCGGCCTTGAAGAGGAAAATGGGCTGATTTGTGTGTTTTGTTTTCCCACGTCAACATATCTGAGTGTTTTCATACCTTGCGGGGCAGCTGCTGGAAAGAACAAAGCCCGTCCGTCAGGGGAGTTAAAATTAGATGAGATTCTTCTCTGCCTCCCCATTCTGCGTGGCTGCATGGGAGGGAGGAGGGGGGCAGGGGGTGGGGGTTGCAGCTTTGTTTCCTCGGCATTTTGGGGCTGGGGGGGCTGTGTCCCAGGGCAGGGTTTGCACACCGGGTTGTCCAGAGTCGGAATCGGGTCTGGAGGTTGGGTGGGAAAACTGCTCGGCACCTTGCAGGCAACAGTCCCTCTCCTGGAGGTCGGTGGTGTCCCGAGGGTGATGCCACCGCTATCCCTGAGATTTTCTTGGGACATGAGGGCGACTGTCCCCTCGCCAGGCTCGGTGCCAGCCTGCCCTGAGCCTCCTGCTCCCACCCAGGGCACCGAGGGTCCTTCCAAACACCACCCAGGGCGGGTGCATCAGCTGGTTCATCCTTTCCCCTTGAAAAATGCCTCCAAAGAGGCTATTTTATTGGAGGGGGGCTGCCGAACCCTTTTTCTTCACCCGACCCCATAAAAACGACAGGGATGGGGACAGCGAATGCCGCTCCGACAGGGAAGGACGGACGCGCATCACACCCCATCCCCGGGGGACTCAGTCCCCGCAGGAGCCTTTGTTTTCCCTGATTGTTGCTTATTTAGGTATTTTCCTCCACCCCGCCGCCCCCCCTCCGTGCTGCCGTCGGCTGACAATGGAGCAGTGATTGGGAACTGGCAGCTTCTCCCTGGATTTCGGGGCACCGGGAGCCCGGGATGTGTCCCCCCACCACCACCCATCACCCCCCCGGCTGGCGCTCGGAGGTGGCAGCGCTGCTTTCCATCCGATGCGCGTCGGGAGCGTTAACAACTTGTGAGTCATCTCATAAATGAACCAGCGTGGGGAGGGGGAATCCAGACCGGGATGCTGCTCCCAGACGGAGCTTGGCTGGAAAAAGAAAGCTTTCTGCTGCTGGTGGAGGGAACCGGTGTCACTGTGACCCCTGGGCTGCCCGAAGGGCCGGGGATGGGTTTTCCTCGGCAGGGAGGAGGTCCCTTGAGATTGGGGCATGGGGGACTGTGTGTCCTGGTGCCCCTGGCCTGTCGTGACATGGGGAACGTTTGTCCTGGTGCCTGGGGCTGGTCATGACATGTGGCACTAGTAAGGGACAGGGAGGACTGTTAGGGCCAGGTTTCCTAAGGGATAAGGGATAAGATCCATTTGTCCCCCTCCACAAATCCAACAGGGGATTTGCCAGTGCCTGTTCCTGTAGCTGCAGGATGGGCGTTAGAGCCAGGCCAGACCTGGTTTAGACCCCCTGGGCCACCTTTGGCCACCCTGATCATGGATGAGGCAGTTTTATCTCTCAGAATTTAGATTTTCTGCAGATTTTTAACTCTGTGCTGCAGCACAGGGGGGATGCTCCTGCCAGCACCCACCATCCTGGGTGCCAGTGCCAGGGATGGGATGGACACGTGGGCGTTCAGCCCGTTGATTCACCTCCTCTGAGGGCTCCAGGGATGCTGGGGAGGAAGCTGGTATTGTCTTTGATGTTGGGAATCCAGGTCAGCGCTATCCCAGCTGCAATCCTGCTGCTCTCTAACTGTGCCGAATCCCAGAGCGCAGCTTTGGTGCCTCTTGCCCTGGACACAGAGCCCAGTTCTTCCCTCCCCCTGTTCATGCTCCTGCAAAAGTCTGTGGGGTGGGCTGGTTTGGGGTTGGGAGCTGACAGGAAACCTCTTTTCAGTGGAAAACTGGTGGAAAAGTACAGGAGGGGCTGGCTAGGGTTTGGTTTGGGGTTGAAGGATGCAGAGCTGGGTGGTTTGGAGATGCAGAAAGAGCATCAGCTCCCACCAGCTCTTTGTTTTTGTGCCAGTCAGTCCCTGCCAAGAGCCAAGATGTGGAGGTCAGGGAGGCAGTGGATGGGACTGAGCAGGGGGGGGTTACATGGTGGGATTAAGGATCTTTTCCCAGTTTCCTCAGAACCAGTGCCAGGGCTGGGCAGGGTCACTGCCTGGCCATGGGGCAGAGTGTGGGCTCTCAGGAGCAGGTCCTGAAGTGATGCTTGGGTTTGTGGCAGAATCCTGGGAAGTTTTGAAGGTGCTCAGAGGGTCCTGAGGGCAGGACTTGTGCAGGTTGTCCATCCACAGCATCCCTCACCTGCATGGCTTTGGTCCTGGATGTCACAGGGGTGAGGGATGGCTCAGTGCTGGGGCAGCACTCACCCCAAAAGGCTCAGAAAAGCTCAGGATTTTTCCTTGCCCTGAGCTCTGAAGGGCTCAGGAGTTGGGATCAGCCAGAGCCAGACTGGACACAGGCTTGGCCAGAGCCCAAACAAAGCTCTCTGGTCACCAGCCACCTGCTTTCCAGCTCATCCCTGGCTTGTCCAAGCTGGATCTCCAACAGAAGAGCATCCCTTGTTGGCTGGGGATGAACATTCCTGGTGATGCCATCCCTGCCACAGCTGCCTCCGTGGGTTCCTCCCCCGCCCCTTCCCCAGCGCTGGGGATTTTGCTTTGCTTTGGTTCCCAGCCTGATACCATCAGGTGCCTGCTCCCATCTGTCCTGGCTGGTCCTGGGGGCCTCAGGAGAGCTCCCGGGGAGGGCAGCATCTCCTCCACCCACAGGGACACAGATGGTGGCTGCCCAGTGCTGGCTTTTTCCAAGACTGCCACCTGCTTCCCTCGCCGCTGCCGGGAGCGACGCCGAGCTGGGGGGCAGAGCTGCTGCTGGTGCTCCCTGCCCATCAATCAGCACTGGGAGACCAGAGGGATGACAGCTCTGGTTGTCCAAGGGAAAAAATGAGGGAAAGGAGTTGAACCCCACCAGTGCTGGGTCCCGGAGGAAATCCCTGGCTCTGGGAGAACCTGGTATGTGAGCAACGGTGAGAACATTTTTGGGGCACCCCTAAAAGGGTTTTTTTTGGCCATCCCAAGGGTGGGCTGCCAGTCTGGGAGGAAGGCAGGGAGCAGGAAGGAGCTGGAGGAAGAGGAACCAGTGAAGGCTGCCGCACTCAGCCATTGCCTGTTTGTTCCTCTCCCAGCTTCAAAGGCAGCTCCCCCTCCTCCAGCCTCTCCATCCTGCAGAACCTCAGACAGCTGATCAGAGAAGGTGATTTCTCTCCCTCTTTTCTTTCTTCTCCTGAAAGGCACAAATCCCCCCTCCCCTTCACCCCCCTGCATCTCACAAACGTGCTGGATCTTCCTCCCACCCGCTCCCACTCTTCCTCCTTGAAGCCTTCCCATCCCAGCTCGAAGCCAGGGACAGACTCCAGCCACATCCCCGTCCCCTTCCTGAGTGCCTCCGCCCTGGGAAGACATTTTCAGGAAAGATTTCCTCTCTGATTACCATTTTTTTTTCTTTCTTTCTTTCTTTTTTTGTTTCTGAAGACCCCTTTTAAGAGCTGCAAACCTGCCGGGCTCAGCTGGGCTGTCCCCGGGGAGCACTTGGCCAGCCCCGGCCTGTGGTTGAACGAAGAATAGTAATAAGGAAAAAATTGAAAGCGGTGGTTTAATGATTGGAACAGCTCTTCTTCCACAGCTATCTGTCTCCCTATCTAAATATAGATAAATATTTTCTAAACACAAAGTGCCAACATCCTGCTCCGAGCCGGGGTGAAGCGGCTGAGAGCCAAACACCAGGGTTTAAAAGAGCAATATTAAATGACTGATGTCCAACCAAAGCCCGAGGCTGAGGCAAATGCTCTGCCCATAGATATTTATTTACAGGGAGAGAAAAATAGCTGGAAAGAGGTTTGGGGTTGTTTTTTTCTCCCTCTCTCAAGGCTTTGGTTGCAGCAGTTCGGGGAAGAAGATGTTTGATGTGTAAATCCCTTCCCGCTGCCCGGTTTGAGCCACGCCAGGAGCAGCCCTGGCACAGGGAGGTGTTGGATTAACTAAAATGCTGTTGATTCAGAGGATATTTTCTATTTTTTTGAGCTTTTAACTCATTCTTCTCGGCTGGGAAGACGCATCCCATGGCAAAGTTTGGTCAGGGGTGGCCGTGGTCCCTGGGAGCTGGTGACCCTCCTGTCCCTATGGAAGCAGCAACACACGCATATCCATAGGGATGTGGCTGAGTGAGTGGGAGCACCGGAGCAGCGATGCTGCCGTGGGTGAAGGGAAGCAGTGTCTGCCCATAACCACCTTCAAGGTGATGCTCCAACCTGATTCCCCAACCCCAGGATGAATTTTCTCCACCTGTCTGATGGAGAGGCCCATCCTCCTCCAGGCAGGGGGGAGAAAACCACTAATAACTGTGCTCTGTTCCTGACTTGAACGTTCCCAAGATGAGTGTTCCCATTTCTCCGCTAAGTGAGCCTCTCCTTGCCCACCCTCCTCCCCATAGCTGTGGGACGGGGGTGGGCGCCAGGGGGACAGTTTTTATTCCTTGCTGTAACCAAGATCTCTTCCTGAGCAAAGCGATTTTTTTCTTTCCCCTCCCGCCTTGCGCTTCCACCTTCTCCGTATCCAAGCGCAGCCGGGGATCCTCGGAGGGCCTGGATGACTCACCACACGGCAGCAGTGTAAGGGCATTAGCACATGATTCCTCCCTGGGCTCTGCATCCCCCATCACCAGGAGTTTTTCATATTCCCGAGCAGCTCTCCTGGCCCGAGGAAATGTCACGTTCACCTGCCAAACGACCGGGCAAGGAGGGAGCGCGAACCCTCGGCGGAGGGGATGGCAGGGACGGGGGGCTCGGCTGCCGGGCCAGGGAGGGGGATGCAGGGATCGAAGGGATGCAGGGAGACATTTGGAGTGTCACAGTCTCGCTGACAGCAGCGTGACACACACCTCCCCAGCACAATTAGTGCCCTCACCCTGAGTTAGAACTGGGTCCCTCCCAGGAGCTGCTCCCTCACCCCTCTCCCCACACCCCCAGCGCGGTGGTGGGAGCAGTTTGCTCACTAATTACACGCCGTGCCCGGCCAGGCTGCTCTGCACAGTGCTATTAATTAGCATTTGCTTCCCTGACGGTGTCTGACCCTGTCAGAGTCGGGAACAAATTGGCTGCTGTGGGGAAATGGGTTTGCTGCGAGCGGCCGGTGCTGGTGGCACAGCTCCTGGGTAATGGCTTCCTTACAGGACAAGGCTATTTATATTCTCATTTTGGAAGGACGAGGAAGAATGTGGCCCCCCGTGCCAGTTGCTCTCGGGCTTGCGGGGAACTCTGAGAAAAAGGAGAAGAGCTGAGAGAATTGGGATCGTTCGGCCTGGAAAAGAGGCTTTGGGGTGACCTAATTGTGGCCTTGCAGCACCTGAAGGGAGCTGACAAGAAAGATGGAGAGAGACTAATTACAAGGGACTGGAGTGACAGGACACAGGGGATGGCTTCACACTGCCAGAGGGCAGGGTTAGATGGGATATTGGGAAGAAATTCCTCCCTGTGAGGGTGGGGAGGCCCTGGCACAGGTTGCCCAGAGAAGCTGTGGCTGCCCTTGGATCCCTGGAAGTGTCCAAGGCCAGGTTGGACGGGGCTTGGAGCATCCTGGGCTAGTGGAAGGTGTCCCTGCCCATGGCAGGGGGTGGAATGAGATGAGCTTCCAGCCCAAACCATTCCATGATTCTATGAACGGAGGCACAGACACAGCTGGGGGGATGAAGACCTTGGGACAGCTCCAACCTGCCCTCCTGGGCCATTTTTCCTCAATAAAATAATTGACCAGGGGCTGGGAGAGGCTGGGACGGTGCAAAGCAGGTGGAAAGGCACTTTGGGGACGTTACAAGCAGCTCAGGGTTAGAAAACACGCAAAGATCATTTTCCTCCTGCAGCCCAAACCCCGCCCGCTCCGCGTGTTGGGATGCAGAGCAGCAGGAGATGGGGACGAGCCTGAACATCCCACTGAGCCCCACAGCCCCCTCCCCTCTCCTGGGTGCTCTGCCTGCACTAAACCTGGCCCAAACCACGTTAATCTGGAGAGCAAACCCCCCCCTCCCTGCTCAGCAGCCCCATCCTCCAGCCGCCCAGCACTTCATTATATCGCTCAAGATTAATCTGCAGCTCCTAATTGCCGAGTGCCCGAGAGCTCCTGGCAGGGAGAAAAAATAAGTGTCAGGCGAAAAAGCCAACGTGGGGGTTTTTTTGGTTGTTTTTTTTTTTTTTTTTTTTTTTTGTAATATTTAGGTCGACTTACTGATGTGGGAAGAGCAGGGATGGGAATTCGTGTGGTTTGGGGGACTTGGGGGGGAGTTTTATAGTGGGTTTTGGAGGGTTTTTATCTGATATCTCCTCCATCCTGGCTGTGAGAGGGAAGAAAGTGCAGGATTCCAGATGAAAGTGGGGGAAAATTTCATTTTCTTGGGGGAATTTTTCAGTGGGGGATCTTTGCTCAGTTCTCTGCCTGTTCAGCTGAAGGAGGGGGAAAAAAAAGGTCCGTGCCAAGCGCTGTGATTTTAGGAAGGCTGAGATCAAAGTGCTCTGCAGACTCAGCAAACCTCTCTAGCCAGGAAATAAAAGGGCACGGGGGTTTTTCTTTGGGAAAAGTGTATTCTGTAATTTTCCATGAGACACATTCCACTTCAGAAGCAAAAATTTGGGTCCTTCTTTGGGGTCTTTTGGTGCTTTGGCCCATCACAAAGCCTGGGCTGCAGAATCGCAGCCCTTCATCTCCACAAATCATTTCCCTCCAATGAATTGCAAACACTGCAGGTGAAAACTAATCCCCCCCCCTTTTTTTTCCTTTTTCCATGAAAAACACCCCAAACCAAATACCCAGTCAGCTCAAATCCATGGCTTTGCTCCGAGTATTTTGGCTCGCCTGAAGATCCAGGCTGGATGGTGGGGCTGGCTTGGGCACTTGCTAATTTTTTCAGAGCTGCTCCAAAGCAGCTGATTCACTCACATCAAGGCAGAACAATGGAGGAGAAAGGAAATTATTCTGTTTGTATCCCAGGCTGGAGCTGGAGCCAGCACTGAGAGGCTCAGTAATTTTTTTCCCCCCTGTTTTTAGTGCTGTTTGGGTGACATTCAGTGCCTGGGGTGTCCTGTCCGGCTCCTCCAGGTGTTTAGGGACCACCACACACCTCCACATCCTTTGACAGATATGGGATCCATCCCCATGGGATCCACCCCCAAATCCCTGCCCCTCCCCTGGAGGCAACTCAGGAAAACCAGAGTTTTAGGGTTTAATTAAAACAAAAAGCTGAATAAAAAGCCTAGAGCTTGGAAAGCTCTGGCTGAGCCACGGCTCAAAGTGGATGCACCAGCTGTGGTCTCCCTAAAATATTTAGAGGTCTCCATAGCTCTTGTTTTCACTCAGCATCAAGTCCCAGGCTGGCACGGGGTCTGCTCAGCTTTGGGGGCACTGACCATCCCTTTGGGATTTGGGGAATAGCTCTTGGAGTCCCTGTATTAGGGGCAGAGCAGAGGTTTTTTTTCCCAGCTCACCAAGGCACGGGGAGTTTTCTGGGCCTCCCCCAACCCCACTCAGCACCCTCAGCGTCAATTCTGCCCTCCCTAAACCACCCCAGTGCTGCGTTTTCCTGCCTTTTAAAAGGAGAATCATCCCGATTCCGGAGCAGGGCTGGCCCCTTCCCCTGCGCCCACCACGCCGAGGGTGGCTCCGGGGACACGACCCGCGGGGAGCAGCCCCGGAGCGGAGGAGGGAGCGATGGGATCCGCGCCGGAGCTTTTCCCAAGGGATCAGAATCCTGCCTCGCTGCCAGCGGCGGAGCGAGCCGTGCCGGGAGCTCGCGGTCGTCAGCACATAAATATTGCACGTGGGCTGGAGGTCTGGGGAGGCAGCGAGCGCTGTGCCTGAGGGATCATTACCTACTGATTGGAAGCAAACACGGGAATGGGCTCGGGAATCTGCTCGAGTTGTGGCAGAGGCTGCCAGTCGTGGAATGACGGAGTGGTTTGGGTTGGGAAGGGACCTTGACCGTGTGGTTCCACCCCACTCTGCCATGGGCAGGGACACCTTCCACCAGCCCAGGTTGCTCCAAGCCCCGTCCAACCTGGCCTTGGACACTTCCAGGGATGGGGCAGCCACAGCTTCTCTGGGCAACCTGTGCCAGGGCCTCCCCACCCTCACAAGGAGGGATTTATCCCCATTTAATCCAGGCCCACTCTGTGCCAGTGGGAAGCCATTCCCACTCTGGGCAACCTATGCACAGAGTTTTTACCCCACACGGAGGGTAAAGGCCGGCTCCAAAACAGCTTTAATTCAGCCCAGTTCAGACACAAACCACCACCAGCCACTCCATCCCCTTCCCAAGAAGCCCAGGTTCTCGGGAAGCCCTGGCTGAAGGTCCCCCCAGGATCAGGACCCACCTCCTTCTGCTCCATCCCTGCGGACAGGGAGCTGTCCCTGTGCTTTGGGGGCCGGTGACCGGGGCCGGGGGGGGGTTACAGACGCACAAAGCGAGACGATGGGGAAACGGGGTTGCCAAGGAAACCACCGAGCAGCAAAGTGCCGACTTTTTTGTCAAGGCTGGAAAAATGCGGGGGAGAAGGGCAGCAGCGAAGCCCCCGCGCTGTGGGCAAGCAAGGGGGGGTTTGGAGCACAGGGCGGGGTGACCCCTGGGCAAGGTGGGACTGCAAAGCAAAACACAGATGCTGAGGCGACCACGTGCTGGATTCTGTGGGATAGAGTGTCCCTGGGGTGCCTCAGGGCTGTCCACGGGGAAGGGATGTGGTCTGGTGGCACCGGTGGTGGCTGTCCCCTCGTGGGGCTGAGGTGGGACACACCGTGGGGTTGTTTGAAGTGCTGAGGGTTGGAGGTTGAATACAAAACCTCCATCAGGTGGAGGATTGCAAGTCTCCTTTGAGTCATCATTCCTGGAGGGATTTAAAAGACCTGTGGATGTGACACTCGGGGACGTGGTTAGTGGTGGGCTCGGCAGTGCTGGGGGAACGGTGGGACTCAATGGTCTTGGAGGTCTTTTCCAACCAAACCCATGCCATGACTCATGCAGGGGCAGGCAGGGAGAGGCACCAGCTTCTGCTGAAGCTTTGGAGCATCCAAACCTGGAGGCTCCAGGGGAGGCAAATCAAGCCCTGGCAGGGACTGTGGGAGCCTCTCCATCAATGCACGGTCACGACCAGTCCCGGCTGGGGCTGGAGCTATGACAGAGCCCCTGAGCTCCTGAGGGCTCTTGTCTGAGCCTCCTGCCTGCAGGGCTGTGCAGGAGGAGGGGGGGACCAGCATTAGCTGCAGCAGCCGTGGCTCCAGCGCTGATGAGAAACGAGAACTGGAGTGCCCAATTCCCCAAAGTTCAAGAGAGCTCCCAGTTGAGCGCTGGCAGGACAGAAATCCTCCCTGCTCCTCTTCCCTTACGGAGCTGAGGGTTGGGAAGGGAGGGCAGGATCTCCTGGGGGGCTCGGTCATCCCAGTTTGGGGGCTGGAAATCTGGGAATTAGGGTTTTGTAACACACACACACACACACGTGTGTGTGGCCTCCTCATAGATGCCAGGAGCTCCCTCACAACGTGTTTGGGGCCAAGCTCCCTCTGGTATCGCTCAAATGCCTTTATTTGGACTGGACTCCAAAAAATCCAGGTCCAAATCCCCCCCATTTCAGCCTTGTCCCAGCCAAACACGCCCTGTGGCACCCTGGGGACAGCTGGGAGCCCTGGAACTGCCCCTCCTGACCTCCCCCCACCCAGCTCAAGGTCACACTGATGTTTTATTCATCCCCCACGACCCACTACACTCCTTAATTGCAGCCACACGCACTCTGCAAGCGTAAATAATTGCCTCGGAGGCTTATTAATGACTTTGGCGTGCTAATGAGCACTGCAGCCCAGAGAGCTCTCTAGGGGGGGCTCAGGGGTGGCCTGGACCCTCAAACACGGAGGGTTTAGCACCCAACTCTGGGTGCAAACAGCCTTGGGCTCTGCCCGGGGAAAAATTCACACCTCAGCCCAAGATTAAAACATTAACGGTGGGTTAAATAACAGCTCCACTCTCCTCCTGCACTCCTGCACATGAGCTCACGCAGCTACAGGAGCAGCACCCTCCTCCTCCTCCTCCTCCGTGGCCACCTGTGGTCACTGTGACCTTCCTGTGTCCCTGTCACATCTCACTGCCACTGGAAGAGGCTGGTGGTGACAAGGGACGGGCTCGGTGCCACGAGGCTCTGTCCCAAACTTCCTGTAGCCAGAGGGATGTGTCCCAGCTGGTTTCTGATGCCCTTTCCCTGGAAAACCCTCCTGGCTGGCGGTGGAGGTCCTGCCCTGACAGCCCACAGCATCCAGACCCAGCCAGGGAGCTGCTCCAGCCTTAATTAAATAAAGGTTTTTGATCACCAGGCAGGTGATGGGTGAGCATCAAGCCATAGTTACATCCCAAGCTGGGGGTTGGTGGGTGCAGGGGGTGTCTTGGAGTCGAGTGGGGCCTCTCAGAGGGCCACGAGGCTCGAGTTGGGGGGGTACAAACTGAGACAGAGGTCCCAGACCCCCCTCACGAAACAATCTGTGCCTCAGAGACAATTCACACCTTTATTGCTTTGGCTGGAGGGTTTTTCCTCACTCCTCTCCCCGCCATCCCTCCTTCTTTCCTGGGACACAGTGCCCTCAAGCCAGGATGGATCGTTCTTGTGTTTCAGAACAAAGGGACATGGTGGCATCCCCAAGAGCATCCAGACACCCTGCAACCACCCTGTCCCCTCCATGTCCTCCCTCTGAGTGTTTAGGGCAGGAAGAAGGTGTTTGGGTTAAAACCTGACCCACTCCCATCCCCAACCCCGGGCACAGCCCCACATCCACAGGATGACATTCCTCCGGCCCCAAATCACCCAAGTCCAGGTTTCCCACAGGGAAGGGCACGCTGCCCAGGTCACACCAGTCTCCCTTTCCAGGGATGAGTCCGTTCCCAGTGGGATCCCAGCTCAACCCAGGCAAAGGGCAGGGATTTACAGGGAAGAACCACTGAATTCACTGGGACCTTCTCAAGCAAAACTGACTTTGCTGGAGCCTGGCTGCCTGGGATGTTTGAGGGAGCCCAGTGCAAGCAAGCAGGGAGTCAGGGTGCAGGGACTGGTGCCACCCTGTCACCCTCCTCCCCACGTGCTGATGGCCATCGCAGCATCTCATCTCGCCCCGCGTTCCCTCCAGCCCCAGCGACGGCACCGTCAGCAGAACTGCAGGAGAGGCAGAGCACAGGGCAGGTGGTGAGCCCTCACCCAGTTCCTCCCCCGCAACAGTAACATTTTGGGGGGCTAGGAAAGGGTTGGTGAGCCACCTCCCCCAGCTGGGCACAGACCTTCCAGCGGTTCCCACACTCGTTGCACAGCACGAATGTCGTCATGGGCTCGTCGGCGCTGCGCGTCTGCACCTGGGATGGAGCAGGGGGTCGGCTCGGGGGAGACCCCTCAGGTGGGGATTGGGTCAGGAGAGACCCTTTGGGGTCCCCCAGGGGCTGACCTGGTTGTAGGTGCAGTTCTTCTTCTTGCACTTGCCGCACTGGAAGAGGTCGGTGACGGTGCCGCCCGTCTTGGCCATCTGGTGCTCCCGGATGGCCTCCTGGGTCATGGCATTGCGCAGCTGCTTCAGCTCATCGCTGGCCATCTCCTGCCACCAGCATCGGCCCCGTGGTCAGTGTGGCCACAGCTCTGCCCACGGCCACGTGTCGTGGTCCAGCACCCTCCCCGTCCTCTCCCGGACCAGCATTGATCCTGCTCTCCGTGCTTGTGGGAGGGGACCAGACCCACCCCGATGGACAAATCACCCCATCCTCAACCCCAAACTCCCTGCAGGGGAAACCCAAGCTTCTCAGGAGCCTGATTTGTGGACTCCAGTTGAGGAGGAGGAGGAATGGGCACCCTGCAGGCCGACTGTGTGACACCCCACAGCCCAGCTCCGTGTCGGGTTGGGGGGGCTGCAAGGCTCTGAGGGGCAGTGCCCCCACTTTCTCCCTGTGCCTGCTGCTCCCCGTGGCCCAGCCAACAGCGGAATGGGATGGGGAAGTGTTGGGACAAGCCCAGTGTGGGCACCACCAAGCCAGGTCCATCCAGCGTGGAGGAAGGATGGATGTGACCCATGAAGGGTGGATGTGACCCATGAACCAGCCCCGTGCCCCCCACCCCGTGCCCACCTCGGCGGTCATGCGGGCGATGAGGGCGGGCTCGATGGCCCCACCCAGCACGTTCCTCCTCAGCCCGGGGTTCTTGGGGTCCTTCAGGTTGCTGATCCTGCTCCGCACCCGGTTGCGATACTTCATGTCCGTGCTCTTCAGCTCCTGGAAGATATGTGGGGCCTGTCAAGGAATCAAGGGGGCTGCTGGCTGTC
The DNA here is from genome assembly GCF_003031625.1 of Empidonax traillii. Lineage (NCBI taxonomy): Eukaryota > Metazoa > Chordata > Aves > Passeriformes > Tyrannidae > Empidonax > Empidonax traillii. The sequence continues at coordinate 55,567 of NW_020956252.1, read as the reverse complement.
ACCAGGGCCGGTGCCCACGTGGAGGTGGCCGATTTCAATGGGAATTCGCTCCCTGAGTGTCCCCATCCTTGTGTTTAGGAGGGTGAAAGACAGCTCTGCGAGGAAAACAGCTCTGTGTTTCCTTGGAATGTCTGGCACCCAGGCGAGGTTGTGCAGCTCAGGGACTGTGCTGTGACGAGTTCGTGCTGCAGAGCTCTCAGCCTGTTGCCTCCTCCCTGGATGGCCAGAATGTCACCTGCTGCCTGCACAGATGAGGGCAGATGGGCTGAGCTGGCAGCTTCTGGCACAGAGTTTGGGATGCACCAAAAATCAAACAGTACCTTGGGGCTAATTTCGGTCTCGGGTGCTGCCAAGAGACTCCCAAGTCCTGAACTGGGCATGGGTGGCTCCATCCCTGCCAACCTGGGCACAAGGGCACCCACAGCAGGCTCAAGGAAAAGGCCTTGGCTGGGTTTGGGTTTCTTTCCCCAGGGATGAAGGTGGGTCCCTGAGCAGAGTGGTTTGAGGGGGGGGCACACAGACACCCGGACTAAGGCAGGTGCTCAGGGGACGCTCTGCTCAGCAGCAGCATCAACATCAGCATCAACATCAGCCTCAGCATCCTCTAACCGTGGTCTGGGCTCCCTCTGCAGGCAGCGAGCACAGCAGAGCCTGTCGCACTCTGTCCTTGTCCCTGCCACGCTCTGTCTTGTCCCCACCACCACTCTCGAGCCCACGTGTGCCCCTCCCAGCAGACAGTGCCCGGGGACCCCCACCCTCCCCAAAGGATATGGTCTTCAATCTCCGATGCCATCTTCTCACAGTTGACACCAAACTCTTTGTAGTCATCTAAAGGACAGAGGGGTCAAGGGGTGACTTTCAGGTGTGAGACCATTCAAGTCTCACTGTACCCCCCAAAAAAATCTCGCCTCTCCCCTGTACTTGTCCCAGACACCCCACCTCCAAAATACCTATTTTTACCACCTTGAACATTACATAGACCCATCCCCACCATCCCTACCAATCTCCTTTTCTTCCATTTTGGGGCTGAATGCTCCCATTGGGGCTGTCCCAAAGGAGAAACAGCCCAGGCTGGGGTGCAGCCCCCCCAGAGCCGCTCACCATCCATACGGAGCGCAGCCGTCAGCATCTCGATGCACTTGTCCCGCACGGAATCCCCTGTGAGGTAACAGGGGGCCAGGAAACAGGGGCTGGGAGAGAAGGAGGGGCTGGTGGGAGTCCGGGGTGTCTCTGGTTTGGCCTTGCTGCTGTTGGCTCTGTGGGGCACACACCAAGGAGGACAGGCAGGGGGTGGGGTCCTGGCACAGCCCCAGGAATCCACCAGGGTCTCGCTGCAGCGGGATGGGTCTCTCCTACCTTTCCTCCTTGCTGTCACTGGAGTTTCTCCGGGAGCCTGTGGGAGCTGGAGAGGGGCTGGAGCCCACAGAGGCTCTCCTGGGGGGAGAGGGGACAGTGGGATGACACCAGACATGGGGTGGGCAGGACAGGGGGCAGGGAATGGTGGCAGGACCTCAGGCACCAGCACATCAATGTGAGCGCTCAGAAGCCAACAGGAATCTCCCCAGGGGAGCATTTGCTCCTCCCAGGGAAAGTTCCAGGGCCTGTGGCAGGATCAGGGCTCCCAGCCATCTCTGGGGCTCCCTCCCATGGTCTGGGTATCCCCAAAGGGGATCCCCCAAAGCATCCCCAGGCTGCCCTGGCACGTCCCTCCCTTACCTCTCCCCCGAGAGCCTCTTCTGCGGGGAGGAAGAGGAGGAGGCGGCAGAGGTGGTGGAGGACCTGGAGTCAGCAGAGTCTCTCCTGGCAGGACGAGCCCCAGGTCAGAGGGCAGTGATAGGGACTAGGCAGTGAGTCCAGACCCCCAACCACAGCCCAGCAAGGGGCTGGGGTCCCACCTCCCCCAGCCCAGCCCAGCCCAGCCCCCACCTCTCTTTCCTGCCATCCAGAGGTGACTTCTTGGAGGACACAGTGGGGCTCCGGCCATCACTGGACTCTCTTCACCACAGAAGCCCAAAGGAAGGGAGAGATGCTCTCAGCAAGCCCAGCCCCAGCATCTCCCGGCGTCCTGTGAGCCAGATCCTGCCCCTCTGCACACCCCATCCCCAGCTGGGTCAGCCCTGAGCCCCACAACCCCCAGGCTGCCAGTAAAGCCTCCCCTGGGCTGGCAGTGCCCAGCAGAGCCCAGCGGGAGCTCAGGGCATCCTTCAGCAGGTACCTCTCGGGGTTGGAGTCGGCAGAGTGGCTCTGGGTGGTGGCAGCATGAGAGCTGGATTTGCTGGGCTTCCTAGGGACAGAGAGAGCGGGACAGGGTCAGATGAGCACCGTCCAAACAGCCCCCATCCAAGGAAAATAAAAAATTCCCATTTATCCATCCTCCAAAAGCCACCCTGGTGCTGCCTCTGCTGCCCTGCCATCTCCAGAGGTGCTGGCATCCATGGGCAGGCAGATGGATAAACCCTTAAGGACTAAACAGAGGGTTGTGATATATCAGCCCCTGGTGCCCCCCAAATGTGGGCAGGAGCCCCCACCTCTCCTTGTGCTTCTCCTTGTGCTTCTCAGACGGGTTCTTGGGGTGCTTCACCCCTTCACTGGGGCAGCTGGAAACATCCAGCCCCTTCTTCTTCTCCTTGTCCTCATCTGTGTCCTTCTCCTTCTTCCCATCCGCGTCCTTCTCCTTCTTTGGGGTGGTGGACTCTGGAGGGGAAGGATTTGGGTGTCACAGCCACAGCCCAAACCAGCACAGGGCACCTGGGAAGCCCTTGGAAAACCCAAGTCCATTAATAGCCTGAGAGGGCTGGGTTACTGATCCCAGTGCAGCCTCCCTGGGGTTTGGGGATGGGGTTTGGGGTTGGCCCAGGGGAGGTTGAGGCTTTGAGGGGTTCCTTCCTCCTCCAGCACTGCTCACCCAGAAGCCTCTTCCAGTTCTTGATGAGGATTTTGGCCGAGGCCACCACCTCTTCATCCGAGCAGTGCTTCCTCACCGAGTTCACGGCCACCCCGATCCGCGTGGTCTGGGGACACCGGCAGGGACACATCCTTAAGGATGTGCTGGATGCCACGGGGGGGGGGGGGGGGGCCAGGAGCAGCCACCCCACGGGGTGTCCCCCCACCCACACCCCCTCACCTGGAGCAGCTGGATGGTCATGGTGTAGCCGGTGAGGGATTTGAGCAGATCCAGCGCCCCTTCCTAGAGCAGGGAGAAGCCACAGGGGCCCTTGAGGAGCTGGAGATAAAGGGAGTGGGGGGCTGCATGTCCCCCCTTTCGTCTCACCAGTACCAGGCAGAACCAGGGAAGGCACCCCAAGGGGACTCAGAGCAGCCCTGGGCTGCTCCCTGGGAACACCTGACCCTCTGTATCAACACACCACAGAAAAATCCCACAACCAAATCCTGCTGGACCATCCCAGCAGCAGATCACGTCTCTAGCTGGGGAGCAGGAGCTTAACACTTGAGAAAACCCCTCCCTAAGGAAACCCTGGGCTGCTGGGAGCTGGGGATGGCCGGGGGACCCCCAAATGTCCCCACTTAGGGTTGGGAGGGACACACCCACCCCAGGATTTCATCCTGACCCTCCGCAGAGTCTCCTGGGCTAAAGATAGTGGGGCGTGGAGTACTCTTCCTCCTCCTCCTCCTCCTCCTCCTCCTCTTACTCCTCAGTATTTTTAGAGCCCCAGCAGCAGACCCAGCTCCCAGGTTTCCCCCCCACAGGGATCCAGCTCCACGGGGGCTGGATTAGGCCCCCCCCCGGGTATGGTGGGTGCAGGAATGACCCCATGCTGTGATCAGACCCTGGCTCTGTCCCATCCCCAAGTGCAGCAGGAGGGGTGTGGAGCACCCCAGTCCCCTGACCCCGGGGGTAACTCCCAGAGGGACGCAGAGCCTGCGTGGCCCCCCACGGGATATGCTTTGGTACCAAGCACTGGCACCCCAAAAAGCCACCAGATCCTAGGAGATGGATGAACTGCCCCCCCCCCGCCCCCCCTTCACCCAGGAGCCTGCACCTTGTCGGGGCAAAGGCCGCTGGAAACAGTCAAATATTAACCCCGAGGGCCGGGCTCAGCACACGTAACCGGCTCACCGGGATCCCCGGATGGATCCTCAGCGGGCACAAGGGTGGCAGGGCTGGATCTCGGCTCCCCCTGGCACCACCAAAACCAGCAGGGAGCCAGCGCTCAGCCCCCTGCCCTCCTTTTGCAGAAGGCAGGGCAGGGCTAGGGGGGAGCTGTCTGTGTCCCCCAGCCCGGAGTTTTCCCTCGCTGGGATCCGAGCCCGCGGCACCGGCACCGATCGGGTGTTGGTGGCCGGGCCGGTGGCCAAACACCTGTCACCCGCAGTCCGGCACTGCTGAGGGGCACCCGGAGCTGCCACCTATGCACAGACCCCCCCTTCCTGATCCCCAAATCCCGCTCTCTGGGAGCAACGGGGCGCAGAGGAGCCTCAAACTTAATTAACCAAAAATTAACCCTCCCCTGTTTGCTGCCTCCAACGTCCCGAGCCCGGGTGGGGGTGGCACAGGCAGCACCCCTGGTGGCACCTGTGGGGGGGGCTCAGCACGCTCTAAACCCACTCAGCCCCTGCAGGGTGAACAGGAAGGGGGGTGAAGGGCACACACCCCCCTCCCCCTTTCCCAATCCACGCTGCCACGTCCAAACACGCATGTAAACAATGCACGTGTGTAAATGCACACGTGTGTAAATGCACACGTGTGTAAAGGCACACGTGTGTAAATACACACACACGAGCACCCCGAGGAGCTCGGCCACCTTACCGTGCTCTTCCTCGCCACCATCTTATCCAGTTTCTTGGCAATCCGGACCAGCTCCTCAGCGGGCCCCATTCCGGGGGCTCGTGGCTCGCCGGGCTCTGGTGGCCCGCGGGGCAGGACGGTGGCCACGGGCACAGCCGGGCACTGCCACCATGGAGGGGGGGGGTCCCGGACAGGCGGGTGGGAGGGAGCACAGAAGGTGGGAAAAGGGGGAAAGGGAAAGGAGAGAAAGCAGAAAGGAGGTGGGGCTGTCCCGGCCAGTTATAAACTCCTGCCAGGAAGGCGAAATAGCACGGGGGGAGGGCTAAATATAGCCGGGAGCCACGATTGCAGGAGCGGGGGGAGGCGCACCGGGACGAGCCGCTGTGGTGGCCCTGGGGGGCACGGGGGGCACGGGGACAGGGATGGGGCTTTGACACCGGGATGGCTTAGCCAGGGAATCCCGAGGGCCACGGGGGAGGGAAGGTGGTGCGTGGCAAACTCTGCCCTGCCCGAAGTTGGAGTCCTGCGGCCTGTGTGTGTGTGTGTGTGTGTGTGTGTTTATATTCCATGTGTTGGAATAGTCCAATCTTTGTGGAATTCTTATATATTGGAATATCCCACCACATTGGAATATTCCGCATATTAGAATATTCCAATACTGAGAACACCCCACCCCTGGAAGTGTTCAAGGTCAGGCTGGACGGGGCTTGGAGCAACCTGGTCTAGGGGAAGGTGACCCTGCCCGTGGCAGGGGGTGTAAGGAGACGATCCTTAAAGTCCCCTCCAAAACAAAGCATTCCACGATTTTGTGATGACAAATGACACCCCAAGTCCTCCTGCAGGCTTTGATGCCCAGCAAAGCCCTGCGGAGCCCCCCCTGCCCCCTAAGCACCAGATCCTTACAAAAACAATTCTTTATTAGAAATCAGAGACAGAAAACATTAAAAAAAAAGACTGCTCTTTTTTTTGAGATGAAACATTTGACACAGAAATGAGAAGGGCGAGAGGGTAAATTGGGGGGGTACAGAAGGAGGTGGGTTCCAAGGGACACTGGCACAAGGGGATGTTGGTCCCAGAAGAATAATGCAAAAACCCCCTTGGAGAGGCCCCCAGGGCTGGGGCGGTGATCCAGCACCCACCCCAGCTGAGGGACATGGGGCAGGGGCTCTGTGGTGCCACCTCAACTCCCCTCCCCCCCCTCAAAAAATCAGGGAATGGCATTTCACTACCAGTTTTGGGGAAGCTTTGGAGCATCCCCAAACCCCACCAGCCCAGGCAGCTCCAAGTCTGGGGTGGAGACCCACGAGGTGAGGGCAAAAGCCCTTTCCTACTTCTTGCCCAGCCCGAAGGCTTCACAGTTGGGGTACAGAAAGGAGGCTGAGGGAGAAACAGCTGCCCCCCAGCCCTGCTCCCCCCAGGCTGGGGAGGGGCCTCCATGACTACTTGGCAGAGGGTGGAGATGCCCCATCCCCAAGTCCTTGCAGAAGAAGGGAGAAGAAATCCCTGGGGATGAGCAGAGCCCCTGGGAAGGACGGGAGAGCAGCAGGAGCAGGGGCTGGCACAGAGACCTCAGCCCAGCAGTGCAGTGAGCGTGTCCATTCTCTGCCCCTCAGCTCCTCAGCACTGCCTTCCATGGACGGATTTCCCAATGGGTGGTCTCTGAACCCCCCCTGGAGGGCAGTGGTCCCATGGCAGGGTCCTGGGCACGTGTCCCTCGTGGTCTGGCTCTGCTGAGCCCCCAGCAGGGAGCTGCCTCTGCTCCTGGCCAAGGGGACAGTGACAAACCGCCAGGTCAGTCTTGCAAGAGGTGGACGAAGCTGGCGGGGAAGACTCCGGTGCGGGAGCCGTCGCCCTCGATGAAGCCAACCTGGGGGTGCAGAGATGGGGGTCAAGGGGGGTTGGAGTCCCATCTCAGGCATGGGAGAAGCTTTGGGGCTGATATCCCAATTATTCCCAGGGGAATTTAGAGAGGCAAAGCCGTGGTGACACAGCAGCTGGAGACTTCCCAGCCCTACTCCGTGCACAGATGGGCGAAGGATTCCCCCATCCATGCACCCCAGAAACATCTCAGCCACCTCCAGAAGGAAAAAAAGACCAGGATCGGGATTCCAGCACCTGTGCCATGGTGCCACTCACCCAGCTCTGCTCGTCCTCCTCCCGTGTCACCACGATCACCTCTCCCTTGGAGAAGGTCAGCTCCCGGGCCTTGTCCCCCTTGCAGTCAGCCACCGCCTTCACCCGCTTCTGCCTCCCCTTGGCCTGAAACAGGGTGGAAAGGGGGCGACAGACCCCCCAAAAGTCACTCCCAAGAGGGGTGCAGGGATGTGACACCCCTGATCCTCCTCTCTGCTGCCCCAGGACAAGGAGAGCAGGAATGTTTGGGGATGCAGAGGGTGACACCCCCCAAGTCGTGGCACCTACCGGAGCAAACCTCCTGGGCATGGGCACGGGGGGCACCTTGTTGAGAGCGGGGTCCTCGGGGCCACCAGGGCTCTGGGGGGACACGGCCGGCCCCGCTTTGCCCACCCCGCCGCCGATGCGCCGGTACGAGCGGGTGCTCTCAGAGCTGTGGGGGACAGCGGGGACAGTGTCACCCCCTCCCTACTGCTGCCTTCCCCCTCCCTGTCCTCCTCCCTGGGAGGTCTCAGTAGGGTCAGGGTTCCCCATGAGACCCAAGGGAGCACCCACATCCCCCTGGATGCTGGGGGAGAGGGACCCCAGCATCCAAACTCCCTCAAACGAGCCCATCCCACCACATTTCCCCCCCCCCAGATATAATATTTTATATAATATATAAGTATTATTATATATTATATAAAATATATTTATAGTATTACATAAATTTTTACATAATAATATAATTTGCAGGGGGGTGGGGTCTTGGTGCCACCCCCAAATAATCTGCATCACCTTTTCCAGGGACAACCCATCACCCCCACGGGCTGCTCTTATCCCATCCTGCGTCCCAGTGGCAGCATCGACTCCTTTGGGGTCTCCAGGGTGTGGGGACCCCTTTGCTCCGCAGGGACAATCGAAACCGAGCCACCAGCACCACACAATGACCCCCCCCAACACCCAGTGCACCCCCAGCCTGGAGGTGTGTGTGTGGAGGAGGGGGTCCCTACCCAAACTTGACGGGGGGGATGTCGGGGGCTGTGCTGCCCGGCGGGGGCTGCCCGGGCGGGGGGCTCAGCTCTGGCCCCCTCCGGGTGCTGCTGGTGTCGCTCTCCGAGCGGGTCTCCCAGTATGCTGCCCGCCGGCTCTCGGTGGGGCTGCGGGTGCCAGGGGTGCCATCCAGGGCACCGGTGCTGCTGGCAGAGGGCAGGCTGCGCGCGGCCAGAGCCTCGGCCGGCCCCGAGGAGTGCGGCTCGGACGCCTGCCGGGGCAGCTCGGGGCGCTCTGGAGGGGACACACACACACACACACACAGTTATTGGTGTCCTGCTGAAAGGAGAACCCCACCATGGGTGACCCCCCCTGCCCACCTCAACTCACCGGTGGGGCTGTGGCCGGGTTTGGGGCGGGAGCCGCCCCGCGTGGGGTTTTTGAGGGGCAGCGGTGGGGGGATCTCCTCGCTGTGGGCCCGGCGGGGCACGGGGCGGGAGGGCACCAGGATGCTCTCGTAGGTCTTGTTGGTGATGTCCATCCCCCCCACGCAGCTCCAGCGGGTCTGGGGGCAGGCGGGCGGGGGGCTGGCGGCCAGTGGGGACGTGCCCTTGAAGGAGCGCTGGAGGGGGCTCACCTGGGGGCAGGCACGTGGGTCCAGGGATGCCCCACAGCCACCAGCCCCACAAAAGGGTCTGCACTCCCCCAGCCCCCTCACTGGGGGTGTGGGATCTCCGTCACAGCATGTGCTGTCCCCTCCCAGAGGTACCTTCTCCTCCAGCTCGTCCTCGCTGTCGTAAGGGAACTCTGAGGATGGCTCCCAGTCGTAGTCCACGTGGATCTGCAGGGAGAGCTTCCCTGCCTGCGCCTGCTCCAGCTGCCAGATGGACGGGACAGGTCAGGAGGCTCTCAGGATGGGGCAAGTCAGAGGGGCCTTGGCAGAGAGGGGACAGGCCCCAGCAGCCCCCCACCTCCCTGCCATCCTTCCCCAGGTGCTCTCCCCATCCCAAGCATCTCCCCCATCCCTCCACCCCACTTACCAGCTCTTCACACTCGCAGTGCTTCAGCCTCCTCGCCACGTCCAGAGCCGTCTCACCCGCCGCGTTCACTGCCCGAGGGACAGAAGGGGCACAGATCCAGGTTACAGCCTTGCCCCTCCCACCAGAGACCCCCAAACCCCTCATTCCCAGCCCCGTACCCGTGGCGAAGGAGGCTTTGCCCTTCAGGAGCAGCTTGAGGCAGTTGGGCTGGTTGTAGAGTGCACTGTAGTGCAGGGCCGTGTTCCCGTCCGGCGTCACCCGGTCCAGCGTCCCCCTGCGCGGGGCCACCGGCAAGGAGAGTCAAGGCCTGAGAGCACACAGGCCTCCTGCACACTCCTCCCAGGTGGGGAAGGGCAGGGGACACCGGGAGCACCCGGGGGACGCACCCGTTCTGGATGATGAAGTCCACCAAGGGCAGGGAGGATCTGTCGGCGTGGCGCACGGCCATGTGCAGCGCCAGCTCCCCCGCGTCCTGCCACGAGAGCGGAGAGGAGAGATGAGCCTCAGGGTGCCCATCTGCCCCAGGATGGAGGGGAGAGGAGAGCTGGACCCAAGGATGCTCTCGTCTCCCACAGCTTGAAGGAGAGAGGAAAGCTGGACCTGAGGGATGCTCGTCTTGCCAAGGGCACATCTCCACCCAAAGCCCAAGGGAAGCCCCCAGCACAGGCACCCAGGGGGGAAAGTCCATCCACACTGCCAGGCGTGGGACTCACCTGGCCCTCGGGGCTGGCCAGGGGCTTGGCCAGGTCGTGGCCCTCAGCAAAGGCCTGGAGCAGGGCCAGGAGGTCCCGGGCACGAATGGCTTCCCAGAGGCGGTGGGGATCATCCCGGCTGCTTTTCTGGACGTAGCGACGCTCCATGTACTTGGCCACGATGTATTCCTTGCGGGCAGCCCTGGGGGAGGGGGGGCTTGGGTGGGCATGGAGAGCAGAACCCTCCAGTTCCCACCACAGCCAAGGGCACCCTGAGCTCCTCCCTTCTCCTGAAGCCCTGGGATCAAGGGGAAACCTCCAAAGAGGTGCAGATCCCCCACCGAAATCCAGGTGATGACACCAGGATCCTCCATTCTCACATCTCTGGGCTGTCTCAGAGCTGATGGGCATGGAAGCAAGGGCAGACCACAGACCACGCACTCCTATTCCTCCTTCTCCTTTTCCTCCTCCTCATCCCAGCCCACCCTGAGCCCACATCCTACACCCAACTCACATATCACTGCCAGCTGAGGGCTTGGGACAGTCCTGCGTGGGCAGTGTGGCCTCCATGATCTCGTTGAAACGTGTATTCCCAATGCTGACAGCCAGCTACGGAGAGAGAGGGATGGGGGGAGACAAGCCCTCCTGGCCACGCTCCCCCTGCCCCAGCCAGATCCCACCCTGGAGGGAAGGAATCCACTGGATCCACCCAGGACTTTTCTAGAGCAGCATCTCCCCCAGGGATGATGCAGAGGAAGTCTGGTTTAGGAGTGAGATAAAGCCCCTTCCCCTTGCCCAAACCACCACACTGGGAAAACTGGGACAAGTTTCCAAGCACTGGAGCAAACTGGGAATGGAGGAGGAGGAATGAACTCTGTATCCCAGAAGGTCTGGGAGCTGCAGAGGGTGATTCCCAGAGCTCCAGGCTCAGGGAGCAGCTTACCAGCAGCTCAGAGGTGCTGAGGACATCCAGGGTGAGGGACTGGATGCGGGAATAATGCACACCCAGCTCCCGATGGATGCCGGAGCACTCGATGCACGTCAGGATGCCCAGGTTGGTGGAGAGCCACGTGGGGTCTGCGGTGGGAGCAGCGCAGGGGGCTCAGCATCAATCACACAGGATGGTGGTACCCCCCTGGGTACCAGAGCCACACCCAGGGTGGGGGGCACACCCTGACGTACCCGGGGCCCCGCAGTCACAGCACTGTTTGTTCCCTGGCATGTTCTTCACCTCGCTGATGACCAGCCTGGTGAGCTCCTGGACGCCGCCGTCCGCCCCGGCGCCCGCCGCTGCCCCGCTGCCCACATCCCCCTTGAAGGCGTTGCTCAGGGCTTCGTCCTTGCTGTTCTGCAGCACTGAGACCCACCTGGGCAGGAGGGAGGAGGAGGAGGAGGAGGATGGGAAAGGCAGAGCAGGATCTGGGCACCTCAAGGAGCGGGGATGGGCTGCGGCACTTACACGACGCACTCCTGCTCGTCCTCTGCTTGGAAGTGATACGTCCTGTTGTCTGCAGGGAGGGGGAGAGAGCGGAAAGGGGAGAAATTGTGGCTGCCCCATCTCTGGAAGTGTTCAAGGCCAGGTTGGACTGGGCTTGGAGCAACCTGGGATAGTGGAAAGAGTCCCTGTCCATGGCAGGGGGTGGAACAAGATGGGCTTTAAGGTCCTTTCTGACCTAAACCATTTTGGGATTCTGTCATTCTATAATTCAGGGATGCCCAGGACAGCAAGAATCTGCTAAAAGCTCTCCAGGGGAGCTACTTAATTAAAAACTAAATCCCTGCACATCACTTTTCCTATCACCTGACCCCTGTCACAATCTCTCTTTGCCTGAGTGTTCTCTGTCTTGGAGAGGTTGGTCCTTCCTCTCTAAAGTCATCCATGGAGGCACACAGAGCCAGGTTAAAAGGGTTTCAGAGGGAAAACCCACTCCAAAAAGGAGAGTTCCCACCACAGCCTCTGCCTCAGGGTCAAACATGCCCCCCAGCCGTGGCACCCTGCCCTGGGCACTCACGTGTCACCAGGTCGAAGCATTTCTTCTCCTCGGCGTGAGGCCGCACCTGGCAGGTGAGGAGGTTCAGCTTGACAGGGGGACGGTTAATCTGCAGGGTGAGAGGATGGAGAGGGGTTAAAGGACTGGGAGGGGGTGGGATGGGTATCACCAAGGGATTGGGCATCGCTGTCTCTGACTGTGGGGGGGACAACCATCAGCAAAGACAGCTCCTCTAGGGATAACCAGGCGAGGTGGACCCTGCCTGGCCTTTTGCAGGAGAACAGGGTCCCTCTGCGGGGCTCTGAGATGTCCCTGACCCATGTCCTCTGTCCCTGCTGCAGTTTCCAGCCTCCAACACCAGGGGGAAGCACCTCCCTCCCAACCCACCCCAGCCCCTTCGGGCTTGTCTGGACCCTCATCGCCCCACTCGCTGCCCCAACCAACCCCTCCTTTCCCTCCCACGGACCCCTATCAGACATGGGGGATGCCCTTTAGACTTTCCATCCCCATCTTGTGCTAAATTGGCAAATCTGGACAAAACTAGACCTGAAAGAAAAGGGTTCTGAAATCCAATGGACAACAGACACCAAGGCTCCAAGGGTGCACAAAGAAAGGTCAGGGCTGCAGCCCCCGCCCTGCTCCTCACCGTGCTGTGGGAAATGGTCAGGCAGCCATACTTCACACCACACTTCCTCTTCTGCCACACTTTGCGGATCCTGAGGAGGAGGAAGAGGAAGAGTGAGGATTTCACAGCCCCCATCGCCCACATCCGCATCCCAAACCTCCCAGGGCAGCCCTCGGCACCATCCTGTGGGGCTGTGCTTCCTGTAAGTCACGGAGCACGGAGTGTCCTGCTGAGCTATGGGCTGTGGGATCTCACCTATGGGGCCTCCCATGAGCATCAGCAACACCGGGATGGAGCTGGGAGCTCACTGGGATAACACTCATAACATGGGATAACATCCTCACCCATCACTCTTCTTGTACAGGAATCCCGACTTCTCCGTCCCGTACTGCTTGTTCCCTTGGTGCTGGTGGATGCTGTAGCCACTGCCAGAGTTCTTCCTGCTAAGGTTTTCCTGGAAAAAAAAAAAAAGGCAGTTAAAAAGCCAAGTGAGAGGTGCAGGGGTGGCTGCTCCAAGTGGCCTCATCCTTATGTGGGTGCAGCGCCCAGCAGGATGCCAGAGACCCCCCCTGCCCTCCCAGCATCCAAACATCTCCCAGGTCTCCTGCTCTGCTCCCACGGATGCCTCCTTTGCTCCCTAGCTTCTCCTCACCCTCAACCTAACCCCAGGGTACCCATCACCCTCCCAATGCTCCTTCCCAGCCCATCCCAGGGGCGTCACCTCCTTGTTTTCCAGCTGCAGGATGCTGCGCAGGGAATCGCGGGTCTGCGTCAGCTGCTTCACCTCCTCCTCCTGCGCCTGGTGGAGCTGCAAAGGGAGGTGCTGCCACCACTGCTGTGCTGAGCAGGGGCATTCTCAGGGGCTGGCACGGGGACAGGGGGGATTGGCACCCCACGGGACACGTTGGGACGGATGGCAGCGTGGGGGGACTCACCGCGTGCAGGGACACGGCCAGCTTCTCAATGAAGGGGTAGAGGTTCTGGGCAGCCTTCCAGCCGTCTTGGAAGAAACTGGGCGTTTGTTGAGGGTGATTAAGATGCAGACGGGGAGGATAGAGGGGAAAAAAGAGGGGTTTTTGTAAGAGGAAACGTGGCAGGAGATCACGGCAAGCCCCTGGCTGGGAAGCTGCCCTTGCTCTGTGGTTCCCTGAGATGGGAGATGTGGAGAGAGCCCACCAAAGGCCTTGGGATCTGGACACCCCACATATTTGGGGGGTTTGGGACCCAGGATTGGCCTCTTGGTCAATCCCAGTTCGTCTCACTGGGGAGCAGCTCTGCTGGAGGCCACATCCTGGGGGTCTCTGGCTCACAGCCCCAGCCAAGGACATGCCTTTAACCAGCAGGACTGTCCTCCCCGCCTCAGTTTCCCCACTCGAGAGCTGCAGGAGATGATGGCACCCACTCCAGCCTCATGGAGCAATGGGAAGGGCAAGGGGATGCTAATCCTTGCTTCAGACACACTCGTTATGACCCCCACAGCTGATGCTGGAGCCGCTCAGCTGAGCTAATCCCTGGAAATCTAATCCAGAAACCAAATCATCTGATATATCCCGAGCCAACCCCCTTCCCCCAGCCCCATGGACACGTTTACAGCTCCTCAAGCCAACAAAAAGCACATTTCAACTCCCCAGCACCTCCATCAACAGCTTTATGGAGCTGGGAGGGGAGAAGCAGCCCCCAGACCCTCGTGGGACCTCCCAAGGGTGACAACAATCCCACCTTTATCCAGGTGGCACCTACTTGTGCTGAGCATGGAAAAACTTGATGAGGCTCTGCAGGAAATCTGGTCCCTGTTTCATCTGAGACTCGCTGGCTTTCAGCAGGTACTGGAGGAGGAGAAGACACCTCGTTAGGTGATGGAGACAAGGACCAGCTGAAAATATTCCCAGAGGAAAGAGCAAGAGCCTGCCCAGCCCTGGCTTCCCTTCCCGACACGGGGAGGAGGGTTAAAACACTGGCTGGGCTTCAAGGAGGGAGTCATGGTGTTGGATTTGAAGGCAGCTCACTGGGGACCACCCTCAAAAAAACCTGGCTCTGGAAGTCCTCCAAGACCTGGAAAGTTCAAGGACTGAGGCCTCCGGGGTTTCCAGCCAAGCACGCTTCTCCTGCTGCTCATTACTTCTGGAGTTAATAAATAACCAAAGCTCAAGGCAGCTCGAGAAGGGAAAAAAAAAAAAAAAAAAAAAAAAGCCCAAATGTTTTTTAAGATATGACCCTTTTATTCCCCAAAAAAATCCGATTCCAGATTCCAAGCAGCGAGCACCTGCAGCCCACCAGCCCCGGAGGTCTGCTGAGGTGTCCCGTGGGGTGGGGAACGTCAGCTTCGTGCATCAAACCCATCCATCAGCTGCAGGCAGGGAAGGAGAGACCCAGAGTCTCACTCACCCTGAGCAAAATGAGGAGGGGAAGAGATTTCCCCCCCCCTGCGAGCTCCTCTCCAGCTGCTGGAATGGTTTTGAGCGGGGAGGCGAGGGGAGGGGAAGGCAGCCCTGAGCTCCAGGGGCTTTCCAGGGTGGAATGGAGCCTCTGGAATGCGGTCTCCCGGTGCCCTGGGCACTCTGAACACCCTGAGAGGTCACTGGGCTGCCGAGGGTTGTTAAAGTGCCCCGTGCAAGCTGGAGATGCTGAGTCAGAGTCACAGCACTGCACTTCCTGAACCAAGTCCCACTTGGGGAAGGCCACACGTGCCAGGCTACCACGGGACGTCCCTCCCCTGCCACCCACGCCCTGGGGTGCACAGGGATGCTCCCAGCACCCCTGGATCCACATCCAGCTGCACCCACAGCCCTGGGGGTGCAAGACGGCCCACGACGGGGAGACACAACCACCCCACGGGGTGGAACAGGACCACGTTCCCACTCTAGGAAGCAGCAAAAAACCCACTTCCCTACAAACCCACGTGCATCACGTGCCCCTCAAACCCCCCCCAGAAGAGCTTGCAGGGCCAGCAGCAGCTCTCACGTGCACGTGCCCCGCTCGCACGCAGCCGCCGTGCCCGGCCCCAGCTCCCGCCTCTCCATGTGCTGTTATTTATCCCACAGTGGAGCTATTCAAGGCAGTGACTCATCTGGCCCTGTCCCAGCTCCCCCGGCGGGTGCAGCCTCCTTCCCAACACCCCCTGCCCTTTGCTGGGAGGGGCACAGGGCAGCACCGGGGCCCTGGCCCTGGGGAACGTGGGAGAGCCCTGGAAGAACCCACTGGGGACTCGTTCCCTGCTCTGTGTCACCTTGAAGAGGTTTGTGGGGCTGCCGAGTGTCTGGAGCCAGGACACCTGGGCTCCTCCTCGCTGTGGGGGTCCAAAATCGTGTCTCCATCCTTCACCTACTCCCATCTCACCTCCTGAGCATGGAATGCCAGCACCCAGGACTGGAAGGATCTGGGACTGCCAGAGGGATCTGGGGAGACTCGTGAGCCCCCCCTAACTAAAACCAGGAACAGTTGTGAGGATAGGGCAAAACCACAAAGCCAAGCTCGGGGATCTTAGCCAAAAAGCTCACTTTTTGCCCCAAATGCCACCCAGTGAAGGGGTAGGAGCGGGGCTGGGAGGACACGGGTGGGACCACTGCAGAGAATGACCACCCTCATGAGGCACCACGGGTGCTACTTGAAGCTGCATCCTACAGGGACCCCAATCTGGGGATGGGATGAGGATTCCTGAGCCGGGACCAGGCAGGGATGGGATGGGCACAGCCGAGGGTCCCACACAGCACCCACACGGGGCTGTTTCGGTGGTGGGGACAGGGACAGGCTCCCATGTTTGGAGGTTTAGAGTTGTCAGTGAACAATCCCTGGAGATGAACAATCCCTGTATCCCCCAGGACAGCCCCTACCTCGCACATGTGGAGCTGGAAGAGCCGCCGCTCCCTCTGCATGTCCTCGGCCACCTCGGCGGCCGCCGGCTCGGCCGGGATGACCCCAGCCAGGCGGGATCGCTCCTTCTCCTTCTCCATCTTCCCCCTGTGGAGTGGGATGGCAGTGGGTTGGAGAAATCCCTGCTCTGAGGGAGGTTACAGTGGGAATGGCATCGGGAGAAACATCTCCAGCCCCTGTCTGTGCCCTTTCCCCTTTGGAAAAGGCTGGACCAGAGCCTTCCCGGTGGCAAACTGGCACCATTGGTGCCCAGCTCCAGCCCAAGGGACAAAACACCTTTGTGCAGAGCAGGATTTAGGTGGATTTTGCTGGAGGCAGCGTGTTCCTTACACTTTGGTCTCATAATCCTTCCAGGCCTTTTCAATCTGCTTCTTGGAGTCCTGTGGCAAAGGAGAGAGGGGGGAAAGGTCAGGGAAGGTGACAGAGCTGGTGGCACTGAAGTGGCCAAAGGCTTTGCTCTGCATTACTGCATCCCCTGGGGACAAGGGATGTCCTCAGTGGGTCTTCACCCCTCGCTCTCATCACTCCCAACCCTCACTGCTCTCTTCTAGCCCCTGGTACTTGCTCCTTCCTTCTGGCCACGAGCTGAGCCCATACCAAGGGTCTCACCCACTGCAGAATGTCCCCAAATGGGTGACCCTGGGGACAGGGCTGGGGGCGACTCACCAGGCGTCCATCCCTCAGCTGCCCCTTCAGCAGGCTGTCCAGGGGGAAGGACACGATGTTGTTCAGGTTCTGCACCTGCAAAAGGCAGAGATGGGGTTACCCCACAGTGGGGGAGGTCGGGGAGCTGGAGCCCCAGGTCCTTCCCGGTGCCAGGGAGCTCCCTCCAACTCCATCACTGCCCTGGGAAGGGTTAAAGAGGCTGGAAGCAGGGCTGGATGCAGGATCCAGGCACGGGGCAGGCTGGGGCTTGTTGGAGCTGGCTGCAAGATGTCTGACGCAGGGCCCTTCCCACAAACCACATCAGCACCGCGGCTGCCAAAAACAAAACTGTTCCCCCTCCATCGACACCTCGTCCCTGTCCCCGTCCCTGTCCCCATACCAGCCCCTCCACAGCCCCACGATGCAAAGAGCACCCCCAATATCAAAGGGGCTTCCCAAAATGTCCCCCTTTCCCAGGGTTTGGGGACAGCAGAGCAGCCACTGCCACCCCCAGCAGTGCCGTGCAGGAGTCCGTGGTGGGGACACAGGAGCTCTCTCCAGAGATTCCAGAGTCCTGGAGTCCCTCTGTGCATCCCATTTGAAAGCTGTGAGAGCAGATCCAGCACCCAGGAGACCTCTCCACTGCACCCAGATTTTTTTTGGTTTTGGTCCCCTGCAGCACCTGGGGAGAAACCCAGCCCTGGGGCACAGGACCAGCCCCAAATGAGGGGGAATGGGGCAGCCCAGTTCTTACACCTCCAGGGAGACTCCAGGAGGGGAAACACAGCTTTTGGGATCTGACTGAGGGTCCTGGCACAGATCTGAGCTCGGCAGCATATAGGGCAGGAGGTGGGGGCCCCCAAAACTGGTCTGACTCTTCCACCAGGACAGTTCTGCAGAGCCCCACTGGAGCACGGGGGGTCTGGGTGGGCTGGGACAGGCGGATGGGGAAGGGGAGGAGCAGGGAGGCCCAGATTGGGGTAACTGGGAGAGAAGACGCCAAAAATCTGAGATTCTTGCTGGGGGAAGGGCAGCAGAAATCAATCTCCTCCTTAAGCAGAGCCAGGGGCCAAAAAACATCCCTCGGAGAGGGGGATTTGAAAGGGAACAGAGAGGGGGCCACGTGGGGCTTTGCTGCTGGGTGTGCACGGACCCAGCTCCGTTCAGGAACTGCGTTTTCCAGCGGAGCCATTCCCGAGGTGGGGAAGGCGCTGGCGGCTCCACTCACGGCCGTCTCTGCCCGCTCCCCACGGCCCAGAGTGGCTTTGATTTACTCTTGGCAAGCGAGATCAGAGATGCAATTGATGTGAGGGAAAAAAACAAAACATAAAGAGAGAAAAAAGGGGAAAAAAAAAAGAAAATAGCAGCCCCAGCTGCCCATCGGATCCCAGGGTCGGCGGCCCTGGGGAGCTGGGAATGAGAGCTGTAAATCCAGTAATGAGGGCATCAGATGGTCTGGGAGCACTGGGAATGCACCCCCAAGCCCCAGGATGGGAGGTGGGGATTGCTGCACGAATGTGGGAGGAAGAGGAGTGCACTGGGGTGGGGTGGGGGGTACAAATCCAGATGGGTTTGGGATGGCTCACCAGGTTCTTGAAGAGCGCGGTGACCTCGCGGGTGAACACGGCCAGGTTGAGGAAACCTGTGGAGAGCTCGTGGTTGTTCTGGGAGAGGTGGTTGTTGCCAAAGTTCTCCAGGGCCTCGCTGTACTGCTCCTCGTTCTCCACGTGGGCTGTAGGGGGAGACACCAGGGAGGGAGGGATGTGGGGTGGCCCTGCAGCACCCCGACACATCGCGGTCACACCAGCACCCACCGCCCCCTCACTCCACAGCAGAGTTGGGCTGGCCCTGCTGCAGGACAGCGGTGGTGTGCCCCAAAAAAACCTTCCTAAGGTTCTCAATTTCCCTTTTTATATTGACTTAAGGCAATTTTTGGCACCTTAGCAGGCAGCCATGCCACTTTTCACTAGCCAGCACCCAGGGCCACTCCACTGATGGCGTGATCAGTGTTGGTGCAGAACGGGACTATGCCAGGTCCCCCCCCTCCCCAGCCCCATGGTCCAGAGATGCCCTCCTGAAGCCCAACTCACTGAGCCCAGAGATGTGAATGGCTTTCACATATTTCCTGATCCTCTGGAGCACGGCTTGGTCCCCATCCAGGCTCTGGGAAAGCAAAGGGAGAAAACAAACGGAGCTCGTTACAGAGCTCTCCCGGCCCAGCTGGCCCTTGGAAAGGCTGCAGCTCTGCCATGCAGATGTGTGGGGCAAGATCCAAGCTCCCAGGGCTGGGAAAGGAGCTGGAGGCATCCTGGGGATGCTGGAGCCACAGCATCCAGCTGGTCCCTGTGGCTTTGCTGCCAGGCAGGGCTTTGGCTGCTCCTGGAGAGGAGGGTTTGAGCAAGACGGTAGCAGGGGGTGAGAGGCTCCTTGGATCCCAGCAGCTTCCAGCAACCATGGAAGATGCCTCCCTGGCTCTTGCAGGGGCTGTTTCAACCAACGAGAAGGAGGTGAAGCGTCACATCAGCCCATCCCCAGAGCTCAGGACCAGGCACAGCACAAGCTCAACTTCCCACAGAGCCAAAACCAGGATTCACCTCCTGTTGGCAGGGACCTAAATCCCATAAACCCCCGTGCCAGTTGTGTGTGCTAAACCACAACAACCCCACAACCAGGGATGTGGCTTTCCACAACCCCCCCCTGCCCCGAGCTCAGGCAGGGTCTTGCCTGTGGCTCCCAGCACCGTGAGCCTCCCTGCGGCCCCATCAGCCACATCCCTGCACTGGTTTGGAGCCCTTCCCATCCCCAACCTGGTGGTCCCATCCTTCCCTACCTGGACAGCCCCCGTTTGCACCCCGAGCACCACGGCAAACTCAACCCCAGGCCAAGGGGCTGCAGCATCAGAGCTGAACACAGCAACAGGAAAGGGTTAAGGGTGGCTTGGCTGCAGGTACCAGAGCCATGATAACAGGCTGGAAATATTTAGAGGGTGTGAACAGCAAGAAGGGCGAGGGATGAAACCGCGGAGGAATTACAATAAAGAGGCTCTCTCTCTCTCGCTCTCTCTCTCTGTGCTCTGAGCTCTGCTGAAGGTTTTGGGGCTGATGTCAAGGCTGATTTCCTGACAGCAGGGTCAGCCTGGCTCCAGCACCGCTCTCCCAGGCCCTCCTCGTTGGATGGGATGCTGTGGATGAGCTTTGGCCAGGATGAGCCGGCTGGGAGGGAACTGGGGCTGAGGTGGGAGCCAAACCCCCCACCCAGAGGGGTCCTGCAATGCATCTACAATGGGGAGGATGTTGGGGAGCACCAAAGCCCCCCATGGCCCCTCTCTGCACCAAATCCAGGCACACCAAGCCCTCCAGAGCAGAGGGATTCTCTGCCTCAGGGGGGAAGCCAGGGCTGGATGACTGTATGCTCCAGGATTGCAAACGTGGCATAGTCCCAAGAAGGGGAAACTGAGGCAGCATGAGATGCTCTGGATGCATCACTGGGACAATGGGGGAAGAAACTGCTCTGATTGTCCAGGATGGGGCAGCTCATCCTGGTGCCAGCTCACGGCTGCAACAGGCTGAATGTGGGGCTGGTATGGAGCAGGGACAATCCAGGGAAGGACACAAGGCTTTTGGGAAGGATCCATGAGTTCACCAGTGGAGACAGGGCAGAAGAGCCTGGCACTGGGGTGGTAAATGCAGGGGAAATCACTTCATGTTGCTGGCCCAGCTTGGGCAGCACTGGCATCCCTGATGTGCCAGGCTGGCTGCTGGGAACAAGGGCCTTGGCTGCACAGGGACAGCCCTCCAGAGTGGGGGGCAGAGATGTCTGGAGCCCCCCACAACATCCATCACCCCCTGGCTCCAGGTCATGGGGCAGCTGAGGACAGTGGGGCTGGGAACAGGAGGGATCCCCTGTGGGCTGGAGGAAGGGATGAATCCCCAGGCTCCAGGGATTGGAGGCTCAATGGGGGCCATTCTTCTGCATCCCCCCCCCAGCACTGGCTCGTGCCGCCCGGCGAAGGAGCCGCCGCGGGTGCCAGGGCCGGGGTGACAAACTGCCAGGCTGGGAGCAGGATGTGGTGCTGCCCTGGGGGACAGGGGGGAGCTGGGAGCTCATCTGCCAGCTCTGCCACTGGGTGCACCAGCAGCCTCTGTGCCATGTCACCCTGGCCTGGCCTGGAGGTGCCCAGTCCCCTCTGACACCCCGCCCCGTTCCAAACTCGGGGCTGATTATCCCCCTTGCCTGATTCTATCGCCCCATCAGGGGTTCTGAGGGTGGGGTGGAGCTGGTTTGGTTAAATTTCCCTCTTCCCCTCGTGCTGGGACACTGGGATGCCAAAGGCCTGGCAGGGGTTTGGTCCCCCCCCCCTGCAGCCTCCAGTGGGACGGGGGGCTCAGCCCCGTGCCCCCCACGGCACAAGACACCAGTCACGATTCCTGCCTCTCTCACACTCACTGGAGCTTCACTAAGCCAACCCCACAGAGACCCCCTGCCATTCCTGGGGGATGCCTCTCCCCCCATCCCTGTCCCCTTTATCCATAGCCTCTCCAAGCAGCCAAAGAAAATTCCTGCTGCTCCCTCCTGGCTGGAGCTGCCTCCCCCTTCCCAGCTGGATTCCCCCCAGTCCATGCTAGGAGATCCACGGCAGTGACCAGCACGTACTGGTGGAGACCAGGATGCTCCATGATGTGTCCTCAGATTTCCAGCCCCCGGACACCCATCCTGCTGCCTCCAGGGATCTCAGAGCCCCAGCACCTGGGGCCCCCCCTGCTCCCCGCCAGCCCTGGCTCTCCTTCAAAGCCATTCCTTCGCTAAGAGGAGTTGGCAAAAGCCACAGGACCAGCTGGAAACCGCCTTTATTCCAGGCGGGAGAAGGGGGACGAAGGCACCCCCCGCCACCTCCGCCCTTCCCACAAATGCTGCCGGGGATTTTGGGGAGGAGGCTAAAAATACTCCCCTGGCTTTCATCTCAGGGGAGCCCCCCCGAGTCCCATCGGAGCGGACTCCAGCACAAGAACTCGACAGTGGCTGATGCTCTGGGGGGCCTCCTCCCCCCTGGGAGAAGGGGGTGTGCCCTGGTCCCGGGGGAAAAAGAGGGATGCCCCTTGCCCCTTGTCCCAGGAGGGATGCCCTTCCCATCCCCTCGGACTGGGGGGATGCTCTGGCCCCAGGGATGCAGGGGGACGCCCTGGCTCCGGGGCGATGTCCCGGGTCCGGGGGGCACGTGGAGCTTTAAAGGAGGCTTTAGAGAAGCCTTTTGCCCGTTTCTATAGGCTTTGCCCCCCCAAAAAACGCACGCTGGGACAGCTGGACAATGCAAACAAGCTCCCTACCCGAGGGTCCCTCTTCACCCGCCTTAGGGTGTCGAGGTGAAAGGGGGGAACCCCAAAAGAAACAGAAACCCCGAGGAGGAGCAAACATCAAGGGAGCAGCAACTACGAGTGAAGGGGGTGTTCCCAGGTGGGGTGCTCAGCCCGACCACTCCCCCCGAGTCCCCCCGGCCCCGCTCACCTCCTCCAGAGCCCCCACCGCCCCCCGGCACTTCTGCATCTTGGAGGCGAAGGCGGCGGCCGGGGAGCTCAGATCCTCGCCGGTCACGGCCAAGAACTCGGCCACGCTGAGCTGCTCGGGCATGGTGCGGGGGGGGGGGACAGCGGGGAGGGGGCACCGGGGCTTGGGGGGCACGGGGAGAGCGCGGGGGGCTCCCCCTGCGGAGCGCCCCGGGGGGTGCGGGCTCAGCCCGGCTCAGCGCCCCGCGCCCCGCACCGGGAGCCCCGCGCGCCGCAACCGGGAGCTGCTCCTTCCCTCCCTCCCTCCCTCCCTCCCTCCGGCCCCGCCGCCCGCTCCCGCCCCGCCGCCGTCACGAGGCGGCCCCGCCCGCCCGCCCGTTAAAGGCGAAGAGCCCCCGGCGTCCCCAAAAACCCCCCCAAGCGACCCCCGCGCCGGGGGATGGGGGGTGCGGGGTCTCCCGGTGCGGTGGTGGGAGGAAGGGAAAACCCCCCGAGCTCTGGCTGGATCTGCACCTCTGGTCTCTTCACAGCACGGCACCCAGCGCCCCGACATCCACCTTCCCCAGGCACCCAGGACCCACCTCACCCCGGCTCGGCAGGAGATGGAGACACAGTGAAGGATGGCTTGGGATCAAACCCCGTCCCCCCAGGGCACTGGTTTAACCGGAGGCTGCCCCCACCCTGCCCTTCCTGAGACCCCGAGCAGGGAACGATTCCCAAAGCCCTCGGTTCTTCGTTTCGCCGGAGAGGACCTCTGAACCCACTGTCCCCTCACTTCTCCCACCCCTCACAGGCCCAAGGAGCTGGATTTTGGTGTTCCATTCCTGGTTATTTGCTCTTCCCGGAGGAACACCCAGGACACCCCAGGAGAGACGCTGAGGCTGAACAGACACCGAACCCACGGTTTTGGGGTGCCCACCCTAATTTGGAGAGGATCCAGCATCTGCCGAGCTCCCGGGACATCTCCGCGGAGAGCAGGGTTCTGGCAGACCCAGGGTTAAGAGGCTGCAGCCCAGGCAGGACGGGAGCAGAAGGGATTTGGGGGTTCCCCCTGGGTAAGAGCCCCCCCGACCTTCTCTTCCTCCGAGGTCCCTCCGGGCGCGGGGCCGGGACGGTCCCTTGGGTGGGGTGGCCCTGCCACCTCCTGGCCGGTCCGGGGACTGCGGGGACGGGGCCACACACCCCGGGGACACCCCTCGAGCTCCTGCGGGACACGCATCCCCACGGGGGTGGGGACATGGGGACAGGGTCGTGCTACAGCACTGTGTGCCGCTCGCTTGGCTTACCTGGCCCGGGGCTCTCCTCCTCGTCTTCCTCCTCCTCTTCCTCCTTCTCACCACATGAACTACGTGCCACAAGCTCAGGTATCACCAGACATCAGTGGGGACCACCAGACATCAGGTACCACCATCCCCTGGTACCACTGATCACTGTGACACCTGCACATCCCCAGGACAGGCAGTGCGCTGGGGAAGGACCCTCCAAGTGCACAGCTGCCCCAGGATCTTGCTCTGCAGCCCCCAAACCTGCCCTGAAATTGGGGTGCATGAGCCCATCCAGCCCCAGTATCCATAGGGACCTGACCCCCATCCCTGAAGCTTTTCCCATGCTCCTGGTTTAAGGGGCTCGAGCTCAGGCGAAGGCTCATCCCAGCTGGATTTGGGCTGGAAATCACCAATTGGAGCAGGTCAGACTTGTTTTCATGGCTTCATCTCAACCCCCTTCTCCACCAGTGCCTTCAGAGCAGACTGGCCAGTTAAAAAGCCCCAAAACAGGCTTTTTTATGCTTGAAAACAGGAACAAAACCAGCCCAACGCCTCCCTCCTCTCAAATCTCTCCAGTGTTTTGCTGCTTAGAGGAAAACAGCCCCTTCTAAACTCTGAAATTTAATTTTATTTCAACCCCTCCCGGGCAGAAAATATCAAGTGCCACGAGTTTTTCCAAGCCAAAACACACTCTCACCCACACCACCTCCAAGCCAAACTGCAGGAGCACCAACAACCCAAGGAAGGATAACTTAAATAAACCCACTGACAAATCCAACCCCCCACCACGACCCCCACCAGCCCCACACCAAAGGGAGGGCCCAGATAAATAATACAGTGCAATAATTACGGATATTTTTGCAATTGAAAGCCCTGTGTCCAAGGGCTTGTCCCATGCTGCTTACCAAGCCCCTCTCTGCAGGCCAACACCTCCTCCCAGTACACTCCAGTTTCAATACTCCCAGCACCAGTAGCTCTGAGAGGCTGGAGGGAGCTTGTAAGGACTGGGGGAGAGGGGCTGCAGCCCCCCCAGGGAATATGGCTCAGTGTCCTGGCCAGGGATTTGCTGGAGCCTCGTGAGCTTCACCCTCTCATCACCCAAAAGTGACTTCAGCTTTGCTGCCTGGATGGTTATTTTAAGGATATTCCAGCTGTGGTGGGGGGAAAATGACCTGTCATGACCCTGAAGAACCAGTTTAACTGGGGAGCAACTGGAAAACATGACACAGCCCATTCTGGACACGGATCTCTCTGCCCCCACCCAGGGGTGCCCCAAACCCACCTGGGGTACCCAGAGGCATCCCTGGTCCACCAGCACCTCTAGGGTAGTGAGGGGGGGACTATGGTGGGGAACATCAGCACTGGCACCCCACAGCTTTTTGAGAGGACACTGGGATGTGGACCTGGATGGGGCAACCCCAGCCCCAGGTGATAACCAGCCCAGCAGAGTGAGGAGAGTCCACACAGGGTGGGCAACACAAGCCCCCCACCACACACTCAGAAAACCCGGCGCTCCCCAACACCCCCCACTCTCCCCAGCCAACCCCGCAGAGACCCCACGGGCTCAGGACACAAGTGACCAGCGGGGACGAAGGCAGTGGGGCCTGGGGGGACACTCAGGGCTTCAGCAGGTCCCCCAGGTCGTAGGCCTCGAAGAGGTCAGTGACACCCTCGCCCTCGAGCCCCCAGAGATAATCGTCCTGTTCCAGGGGGGGCGAGAAGGCGACGAAGGGTCCCAAGTCCAGGTGGGAGGGGGTGCAGGGCAGTTGGTCCTCTGTCTGCTGCAGGAGGTGGGCAGGAGAGCCCAGGAGCCCGGGCTCCACCTCCAGTAGCGAGCTGGGCCCCCCCAGGATGGTGAGAGGCAGAGATGAGGGCGAGGAGGGGGTTCCTGTGCCCCCCCAGCCCTGGGGGGTGGCGTGGGGCAGCTGTGGGGAGGGTCTGGAGCTGTTTGGTGGGGAAAGGGGGATGGGGTGGTCGGCGGCAGCGTAGGGGACGGGGTGGTCCTTGGTGGGGCTCTCCTCTGTGATCTCCTCTGGGCACAGGTACACCTCGATGGGGCCATTGGTGCTCTTCAGGTGCAGCTGGAAGGTGTCCTGGAGGGGCAGAGCAAGGCTCAGGGGGGCACCCAGAAGGTGTCCCATATCCCACCCCACAGCCCCCAACCCATAAGGGGTCCTCACAGGGCATTGCAACCCCCAAAGGACCAGCCCAGGGTCAAACAGCCCCACAGGGACACCGCAAAACCACCCAGGGTCAGGCTGGGCTGGTTCCCCAGAGGAGCCCACCGAGGACAGTGTGGATCCAGCAGCACCCACACCCCAGCCCCAAACACCCACACACACACCCACCTCGCTGAAGTCTGGCACCTCCAGCTGCGTCTCTGGGGGAGCCTTCACAGCGATCACTGTCTGCTCCTGGAAGCTGCTGATGGCACGGAGGTCCTGGTAGGTGACATATGCCAGCGTGGGCAGGGATGAGGTATAGGAAAAAGAGGGGCTGCAAGCAGGACATCAAACCCCCCATCCCTCCGAACATTCCCCCCAAGCCTGGGGGAATCCAACTGGAGAAGAGGCTCAGAGGGTTCCCCAAGCCCCTGCCCTCCCTCCCTCCCTACCACCCTCCCATCTCCCCCAGCAAGGATATCTCTGGTTGGCCTCGTCTTCCACCAGCTGCCGGAGCTGCAGGGCACAGTCCTGCACGAGCTGCTCCAGCGTCCTCTCCGTCCTGGCCAGCTCCGCCAGCTCCCCCCGCAGCACCTGCTGCCTCGCCGTCACCGCCGCGTCCTCGAA
Organism: Empidonax traillii; assembly: GCF_003031625.1. Classification (NCBI taxonomy): domain Eukaryota; kingdom Metazoa; phylum Chordata; class Aves; order Passeriformes; family Tyrannidae; genus Empidonax; species Empidonax traillii. The sequence continues at coordinate 29,297 of NW_020956252.1, read as the reverse complement.
GATCCCCGTGCCCCTGCCAGCGGGGATGGCACCCAGGTGACATCGATGACACCACAGCACGCCCCGCACGTCCCCCGAGCCACCCGCCTCACCCCGTCCCCACAGCCCGTTTCCAGCCCACCCCCCCCTCCCCCCCCAGCACCACCTACATCCACTGGATGTGGTTCTTGGACTTCTTGCGGATGAGCTGGATGCCCTCCAGCACGTTGGTGATGTCGTAGATGCGGCGCTTCTGGACCTCCAGCACCTCGGCCGCCCGGTTCAGGTCCACGACGCCATCGGGGGACTCGTTCAGCAGGCGGATGAATTTTTTGGTGAGCAGCCCCAGGGAGGTGTCATAGCGGGTCTTCTCCCCGGGAGACTTGGGGGCTGTGGGGGAAACAGGAGACAACCCCCGCAGTCCCCTCCTTAGTTTGGGATGTGGGATGGAGGTGGCACAGGGCTGGACACAAGAGGGTCCCCCTTTTCCCCTTCTCAGTGTGGGATGGAGGTGACATTGGGTGGTGCTAGAGGGGACATGGTTCTAAGAGGGAAGAGAAGTGGGGTGTGTTCCTCTCCCAGCTGTCCCCCCCATCTCGCCTCACCCAGCACCACTTACTCCTTGGACTGGGGACCTGCGCCAGTGTCCGGCCCTTCCCCTTGGGTGTGCGAAATTCAGGGCCCTCCAGGTCCAGCTTCCTCTTGGCCTGGAGCAGGAGAGAAAAACTCAGCATTGGGGCTGAGCCAGACACCCCTGTGAGCCCCCCAGAGCCCCCCCCGGGGTCATCAACAAAGCCCTGGGTGCCACATCCTGTGGTGGGAGGTGTCGGCAAGAGGCTCATCCAGTTCCAAATCCCTTTTGGGAAAAGGCACAGCAGCACCCAGGGGCCACTGGGAGAACTGGGATGGGAGCGGATGGGGGGTCCCATCCACCCCACGTGGCTTCCTGCCTGCCCCAGAGCTCCCCAGGAACCCACTGGGATTTCCCCTCACCCCCAGCTCCTGCCAAAAGTCCACGGGGCTGAGCCCTGGGAACGTGGAGGCTCCGGAGAGCTGGATCCTCACCCTCCCACCTGCCAGCTGGGTTTCACCCTCCCCCTCCTCCCACCCGGGGTCACGGCTGAGGCAGCCGAGGACACCCAGCTGCCACCAGCACACCTGGGACCAGCCAGGCTCAGCCCCCACGGGGCCTGCGGGTGCCCCGGGCACGTGCACCCAGCTGGAGGGAAACTGGGGCAAACTGGGGGGGTGGGGGGGGCTACTGGGTCCTGGGAGGGGACACACACACACGCACATCCCCACACACCAGGGCAAGCAGCTCCTGGAAATCGCCCCTGAGGGCCCCCCAGCATCACTTGGGGAGAAGGGAAAAGGGGGGGGGGGGTACAGCGGAGCAGACACAGGGGGGAGCTGGGGGGGGGTGTCACCCAACCACTCCCAACCCAAACAAATCCCCAGGGATAGCCCCACACCCCCCAGTGTGCACTGGGGGATTTCGGGGGGGACACATCAGCAGCTCAGCAGCAGAAATCAGCCCCTCAGTCCCATCTCAACCCCCCCAGTACCTGCTCCCAGGCCAGGCTGTCCCCCAGGATATCCCCCAGTTCCATCCCATCCCCTCCCAGTACCTGCTTCCAGGCCGGGCTGTCCCACAGGGTCCCTCCCAGCACGTCCCTCATGGCTCCCAGGTCCCAGTGCCTCTGACGGCGGCTCCCTGGGGAGCACACCCCGCTCTGTGGGGAAGGGTTGGGCACCTCGGCGTGTTCCCACCCGAGGGGGCCGGCGGGAGAGGCGCCCGGGGGCTGTTTTCCGCCCCCCCAGGGAGCCAGGCAGGTCCCGAGCTCCTGTGGGAATCTGTTCCCTCCCACCCTTCCCCGAGCAGGTTTTTCCCAGCCTCCATCGCCGGCCCCCTGCCCCCGGATCCGCCCCGGAGCCTCCGGCACCCCAACGGTTAACGCCGAGTGCATGGGAAACACCTGCCCCGGATCAGACCCCATCCATCTGCCAGCACGGGGAGGGGGGGGAGGCATCACCCTGACCCCCCCACCCCTTCTGCTGGCACCCCTTTGCTCCTCCAGCACTGATAGCCGTGGCCAACGTGTGCTCCCCTCGCTGCTGGGGGGGCTCAGCTGCACCCCACCTGCCCCAGCCCTGGGGAAACTGAGGCAGGGAGCACCCCACTGTGTTCCCAGACACCTCCAACCTCCCCCTCCCCTTGTGCAGGAGGGGAGAAAGAGAGACCCCTGCCCCCCCAATGTGCAATTTGGAGAGGTGGGGGGCGGCAGGGGCAGGACCCTGAGTGTCCCAGCGAGGGACAATGGACAAGGGGGTCCCTCTTGTGCCCCAGCTGCCAACCCCCTCAGCCAGGCAGGATTAGGCACACGACAGCTGAGCGGGGCACAGCGAGGGGCTCGCAGCACCCTGCCAGCACCAGGGGGGTTGGATGAACCAGAGCAGGTGGGGGGGGGGGGCAGGGATCAAACCTAAAGACCCTCTCAGGGCATGGCAGGGCCCCTACCATGCCATCCACCCAGTATGACATCTCAGGATACGGGGACACCCTGATAGCATGGCGGGTTGGGAAGTGATGCTGAACTCCAAAATTTGGGGGAGTGTAAAAAACCAGGGGGGGGCACGCTGGGCCCCCTGCCAGCTCTGCCTGCCAAGCAGCCCTTGGCCCTGCCCTGGCGCCAGGGGCTACACCCTGCGCCCAGCCCAAGCATCAGAGCATCCCTCAGCCCTGGGGGGGCCGTGGGGGGCTCCTCCTGCCAACCCTCCCTTTCAACAGCACTCTCTGCCTTCCCCGGGCTTGCCCGGGCCCTGCCCGGCCCTTTATGGGGCTCTCCCCTCCCCATCCCCTCCCCTTTTCCAGCCCTGCCGCCCCCACGGGGGCGTGGGAACGCAGCACCCGGAGCTGCCGGGGGGGCCACGGGACACCCCGGGATCAGGATGCTGCTCATGGCACGGGGTTGCTGGGTCAGAACCCCCCCCCAAGGCACAGCCCCCACTGCCTTGGGGTGGCTCAGGGCTAGTGGGGCACGAGGGGTGGCACAGGGGGATGTGGAACCCCCCCCGTTTGGAGGAGGGAGGGTGGGAGGTTGATCCCAGGGTTGGGAGATGCAGGGACCACCCTGCACTGGGGGGGAAGGCAGTAACCCCCACCCCAGGTACTGCTCCCCACTCCAGGGTGCAGCCAGCATCTCCATCCCCTCCCACACCCCCTTCCCAGGACATTACCCAGTGGAGAGGAGATAAAGGCTGTAAAAGCCAGATCCCCCAAAAAAACCTCCAAAGGCAACAGCACAGTCACCACCTCCCCACCCATCCCCACCCCCAAAAATTCCCTCCTCCTGCCCATGCAGAAAAGCCCCTTGATGGGGTCAAGGTGGGACAGGATCACCCTGTGTCACCCCTGTGTAATCCAGGGGTGCTGCTGAGCAGGTTCTCCCGCCAACCCAGCACCCACAGGGGCTGCCACCCTCGGGTGCTCTTTGCACGGGTGGCTCGGCCCTGCCAGGTCATACCGAAACCGTGGTGGACTCTGGACACCCTTGTCCTGGCACGGAGCAAGCAGGGAGAGCTGGGACCCCATGGCACAGACAGCCCTCCCTCTGGTGTTCCTGGACAGCCCTGAGCCCCTACAGAGACCCCACAGCCCCTATAGAGACCCCACTCAGGATAGTGTTGTCATGGACTAAAAACACTCCCAAATACCCATTTTTCCACGGAGGAAAATGCATTTACCTACTCCAGAAGCCTCAGATCAACGAGTATATGAAATTTAGAACTTTTTTGGACCACGAGAGATAACCCATCCTGCTTTCCCATGGGGTAATGGGCTCCTCCAGGTGACCCCAGATCATTCCTGCGGCACAAAGCCGGTGCCGGGTGGGAGCGGCCGCGATTGCCCTGCTCAGGAATTGGGAGGAAACGCTCATTATCTGATTGCCTCGGCTCTGCACACAAAGGTTGTGCCATAAACGGGGTGTGTGGGGCAGGAGCCCCAGCTGTCAAGGGCTGCAAGTGCCGCACCAGGGGCTGGAAATGGAATCTCCAGTGCCGGGAAGGGGATAATGGCAGCAGGGAATGGGATGGGGACAGAGGGGAACGGCACTTACGAGACACCAAGGGGGATGTAGGAGCGCTGTTGTGTCCCCACGTGTCAAATAAGCCCCCCCAGACCCTGTTCAGGGGACAGCTGTGGGCAGGAACACCCTGAGCATCTCCCAGTGCGGGTGATGATGATGATGATGGCGATGGTGGTGATGACAAAGAGGCCATTAGCCCAAAACCTCTTGATGCCAAGTGTCACTTGAGGACAAGCATTTCATGTCCCCAAGCGTCACACAAGCCCCCTAGACCCCATTCAGGGGACAGCACCAGGCAGGAAGACCCTGAGCATCTCCTGGGTGATGATGATGATGATGGTGATCACGACAAAAGGGCCAAAACCATCTCCACAGCGATAGGACTGGGAGTTTGTGGGGTGATTGTAGGGGAGGGGTCAGCACCGATGGTGTCTCCTTAAACAACAGCCCCTGGCATTGCAGGATGTGGCATCTCACACGGTTTAGAGACAAAGACGCCAGAGAGGAGACAGGTGGTCCTAAAGCCCCCCTGGATGGGGCTCGAAATGGCCCCATCCAACCCCACAGCCACGGCACAAAGGAGGGGAGCAAAGACACCCCTTCTTCCCCCGCTGGGGCCATGTCCCCAGCTGGCACCGAGCATCGGGGAGTGGGGAAAAGGAGGGAGAAGAGGGGGGAATAAATAAATAAATCAAGCCTTGAAAAAAACTAAATGGGAGTTAGCGGGGTCTGGGATCCCTCCCAGGGCCCAGGGAGAACAGAGGCTCACAGTGAGGGCTGGACCTGCGCCCGGGCTGGGGCGGGCAGGAATTAAATGCCAGCTGCCAGCGGGGCCGATGGGGCCAGGGGGCTCTGCGGGGGCCCTCCAGGAGGAGGAACAGGCTGGGCAGAGCCACCCGTGCGCCCCAAAACCGGGCACGGGGCCAGCGCCCGACCTGTGCCTCAGCTTCCCTGTTTTAGGGGCATTGGGCTTTGCAGGCAACAGCTGTGACCCCCTTGGGGACTTGGTGACACGGGACAGCGACCCCCCTACACGGCTCCCAGCAACGGGGTCCCTGTGAAAGCCTTGGGGTGACCCATGGAGGATGGGACACCCCCTTCCCAAAAAAACAGTCAGCGCAAGTCCTGCTATAGCCACGGGCAGGAACCAAGGATGGGCAGCGATGCTGATCCAGCCCTGTCCCGTGTCCCCCCGCCCCGGGGGTCACAGCCCCGAAGGGGGGAGAGCCAGAGGGCAGGGCCAGTGCCCCCCACCCACAGCAGGCAGGGGTTCTGCTGCCTGCACCCACCCCTTGCTGCCCCGCCGAGGAAAGGGGTTCGCGAAGGGCCTGGGAGTCCTGGGTGGGTTTTGAGGCACAACCCGGACTTTTCGCCAGCTGGAGAAAGGAAAAAAGGGCCGAAAAAGGCCGAAAAGCGGAAGCCGGAGCCGCGGGCACGCAGGGGCGAGGGGAAGTTGGGAAACATCTGAGCCATTTCACTGAGACTCCTGATTTCAGACCTCACCCTCCCCCACCACAAAAAGACACCTTGGGGGGGGGGCGCACAGACCCCCAGTATCAGCTGCAAAATTTGGAAGGGAGGGGGCTGCACACGCTGGGGTCACCCACCCCTCGCTCCCCACCCTGCTCGACCCCCAGCCCCCCGTGCCCCCGCAGCGATGCCCGGCGTGGGGAGGGGGTGCAGACACCTTACCGGCAGCCGTCCCGCCGAGGCTGAGTCGAGGGTCCTGAGCTCGGGGCCCTGGGGGGTGTCATAGAAACACCCCCTGCGGGCAGCGGGGACGCTGACAGCCGCCGGCGTGTAGACCTGGGTGAAGCAGCCGCTGGATAACGGGGGGCTGCCCATGCTGGAGGCTCCCCGCTCGCAGGAGCCCATCACCGACATGGCCTTCTTCGGGTGGTGGTGGGGAGCGGGGGCCGGGAGGGCGGTGCCCCCCCTCCCCGGGGCGGGGGACACTCCCCTGGGGAGCCGCAGCATTGCAAAGTCCTTTCCGAGAAGCCCGGCCCGGGGGAGGGGGCAGGAACACCCCGCGGTTCCGCACTGGGGAGGGGGGTCACAATCTCAGCCGTGGCATTTTGGGGGGGCGGGGAGGGGGCCCGGCGGGCGATGCCATGGGCCGATCCCCCCAAAAAACCCGAAAAACCTGCAGAGAAGCAACGCGGTGGGGATGCCGCCAAAACGGGCCGCAAAAAGGCGCTTTTGGCCCCAGAAATCGGCCGTGTTGGGGGCCAGATGGGGCCGGGGCGCGGCCCCGCCTTGTGCCGGGACCCCCCGCGCCCGGCTCCGCTGCCGCCCGATCGCGCCGGGGCCCGATCGCTCCTTTTCTTTTCTTTTCTTCTTTCCTTTTTTTTTTTTTTTTTTTTCCGGTTTTTTTTTTAAGCGCCAAAACCCGTCCCGCGAAATTCGGATTTCCCGCGGAAAACGCGGCGCGCTGATTGGCTGTCGCCGCCCAGGCCCCGCCCCTTCCCCGCCACCGGCGGGAGGAGCCTTAAAGGGCCCGCGCGGCAGCGGGAGGGAGGGAAGGGGGCGCGGTCACCGTATGCAAATCAGGGGGGGGAGCCTTATTTTGAACAGTTGGATGAGGAGGTCACACCTGGAATGGGAGGTCATCGAAGTTGGGGATCGCGGCTACGATTCTCTTTTTTTTGTCATTTATTTATTTATTTATTTGAGACACACACCTCCCTCAGTCTGTCAGGTTCTAATCTGGCGGCCGTGACCCCCTCCAGCCCCATCACCCTCCCTTCCCCATTGTCTCCCCATCCCCATCACTCCCCCATCCTCATTCCCCTCATTTCCCATCACCCCCACCCACCCACACCCCCAGCTGCAGCACCCCAGGGTGGGGCATCTCTTTGGGAGACAAAAAATGTTGGGGTCCACCAGCCAGAGGCTGTCTGGGACCCCTCCACCCTGCAGGCAGGGGTCGGCACTGTTGGGGGGGGCAGGGACCTCAGAGGGGCTCAGCATGAGCAGATCTGGCCCCCGGTTCACTCTCAGAAATTCACTCCACCCACCACTCAATGTCACCTGTGTGTCCCCCCCCAGTACTTCCTTGGTGTGCACCAGGGCTTTCTGGAAAAGAGGAGGGAGAAAGACGAGGTGAAGGGCCCCCAGTTTGGCTCATGGGGTATTTCAGGGTGCAGCAGTGACAGAAGTCACTGAGGCAGTGGCAAACCCCTGAGTGAGGGCAACTCTGAGACTTATTTAGACCAGTAAAAGGCCACTGAGACACCCCACAGTTTAAAACTGCTGAGGCCACTGAGCCACAGCAGTTGGTTCCTCTCCGTCACTTGATTCCTCTCCATCACCTGGTTGCTTCCATCCATTCATTCCTCTCTTTCATTTTCCTCTCCAGCACGAGCCAACCCCATATCCAGGTCTGGGATGGGGGTGACCACGTGCAGAGATGGACTTCCTTGCCAAGGAGCCTCCTGGAAGACAGACAGATGGACACACGCCGTGCACGGCCTCTGCTGTGGATGAGAAGGACACCAGACCTCCAGACTCCAACTCAGCTGGAAGGGACACCCAAAAACGTGCCAGGAACATCCAATCCAGGGCAGGCATTTGCCTCCCACCGTGCAGGGGCTCTGAGGCACAACAAAAGGTCTGGCAGCACTGATGCCACCTCGGCTGGGCACCCTGACCCTCTGCCAGGAGCACGGCTGAGCTTGGCAGCTCAACCCACCCAGACCTTCGTTTTCCCCCCTGCAGGAAGGAGGCAACTGCCATCTCCATCTCAGTGCACAAAGACAAGGCCACACCCAGCAGGGTGGATAAATCCGTGGTTTTGGCTGCCTCAGGCTGCCTGCAGTGGGTGACCCTTGGAACAGGGACACTGGGGTACAGGGAGGGCCTGGGTTCAGGGGGTGCTCAGGCTGGCAGGTTGTGCCCCCAACTCCTCCAAAAGCAGAGCCTTTCCCAGTGTAGATCCAGCACACAGGAATGGGGGCACCACATCTGGGCCACTGAATCTCTGCTCAGACCAAGACAGGCTCACCAGAGGCTTTGGGGTACAACCACCCTGCCCTTGCTCACCTCAGGATCTGGAAAATCTTCTGGATATTCAGCTTAGGGATCAGGGACCCCACTGTTGAGGCAGACCACGAGGAGGAGGAGGAGGGTGTCCCAGGAGCAGGGGGCTGAGGCTGTGCTATGGACCCCAAATGAGGCCCCCTCCCCTAATATTCCTTCCCCAGGAATATTCCCTGGAGAGAGAGGGTGCAAGGGCTGACAGAGGCCCTTGCAGAGGTTCTGCCCAAGGTGGGGGCATAACTGTGCAGGGGGCAGGTGATGGGCCAGCAAGCCCAGCAGCCCAGTGTGACACATCCCTGTACTCTCTTGCTGGGGGCAACACAGGAGGTCCCGGTCCTTCCCAGGTGAAACGATGGAGAAGGTCCAGGTCCTTCCTGAGGGAGACACTGGAGGAGATCCTGGAACTTGCTGGGTGCTGGGAGCAGAGGAGAGCCCGATACTTCCCGGGGAAGGTCACCGGGGGAGGTCCCGGTCCTTGCCCGAGGGGCAGCAGAGGAGGTCTCAGTTCCTCCCGAACACCAGAGGAGGTGCCGGTCCTTCCCCGAGCCGGGCTCTTCCTCCTGTGCCCTGGAGACGGCAGCAGCGAGCCGCGGCTGCGGGGCCCGCACCCGGTACCGGCATCCCGGGGCCGATGAGGATGGATGGACACTTAGGGTTGGACTTGGAATGCTGTGCGTGGGGATGCGTGTCCACCCGTGCTGGATCAGGGTGTGCCTGTGTGCACACGTGTGTGCCCCTGCTGAGGGGGTGCACGTGTGTGTCACAGCCCCCGTGTGAGAGAGAGAGAGATCACGCGTGTCGGTGTCTGTAGGCACGTGTGTAAATGCACAGACATGCATGCAAATGTGCACACGTGTGTGAGTGTGCACAGATGTGTCAGTGTAGGCACGCATGTAAATGCACACAGACACGCGTGTAACTGTACATCCATGAGCGTGCACGACGCATGTGTCATATGTAAGTGCACTCGGGTGGGTGTGCATGTGCACACACGTGTGAGCGTGCCCAACACGCGTGTCAGTGTGGCCGCGTGTGCAAGCGCCCAGCAGCGCACACGCGTGTGAACACACGTGCACACCCACCCTCGGCCTCCTCCAGCCCGCCCCACCACCCCCCCCCGCGCCCCCCGCCCCACTCGCGAGCGCGCCCGGCCAAGGTCACGCGTGTGCCGCATCCGTGTGAGCGCGGCTGGCGCGGAGCCGCCCGGGGGGGGCCCCGGGGGGAGCCAGGCCTTGGCCGGGGCAGCCGCGGGAGGAGGAGGAGGAGGAGAAGGAGGAGGAGGAGGAGGAGGAGGAGGGAAGTGCGGCTCAGACAGCGCGGCGCCAGCAAACACCTGCAAACAGCTCCGGGCACACAATGGCAAATACAGGTGGGAACCGCCGCCTCCGTCAGCGCGGCGATTGCATCAGACTCCGGCGCTTGCCAAGAGGCGAGCGAGCCGGCCCAGGGGCCACCGGCACCGCGGCGGGGCCGCGCTCGGCCTTCACCCCCCCCCCTTCCCCTCCCCCGGGGTTAGTTTTTGCCCTCCTCATCCTCTTTCCTGCACCCCAGCAGTGGAGGCGGGGGGATTAAAGCAAAGGCGGGTTTGCTTTTCCAGGGGTGTTTTTCCCGTTCCAGCTGCCGCCCCCCCCGAGGTAAATCCCAGCCCCGGCGGTTATTTTTAGTTGTGTGTGGGGTTTTTTTCTTTTTTTTTTTTT